>NC_044501.1:25622989-25630489 GCF_902362185.1 Chanos chanos | reverse complement strand
AAGAGCATATGAAATAAAGGGGAGTTTTGAAGGAGAGGAGGACACCCGTTCTGTCCTCTGACTTTGCCTCTGTCCGGTCGGCCTCTCAGGGGGCAGGCTAAATAAAGTAAGTTGACTCTAAGCACTGGCCAACAAGCTCTCTCTCTCTCTCTCTCTTTCTCTCTCTCTCTCTCTCTCTCTTTTTCTTTCTCTAAGATCTGGGCCATGGGATTCACATACCTTAAGTATCATGTACTGGTTTCAAAGTTGTTTGAATAACATATCACAATATGAAATACTTACACATCACTTTGTTCACACACACAGACACACACACACACACACACACACACAAAAGACCCTAGTCTTGTAACCTTAGTCTCATTACCTTTATTGGTATGAGTGCAGGTTCTCAGCTCACCAACACAGTCATGGGAAGTAGCGTGTGTGTGTGTGTGTGTGTGTGTGTGTGTGTGTGCGGTGTATTAGAGGCCAGGTATGAGTTTGTGTGTGAGAGAGACTGAGCAAGTGTGTAGGCCAGGGACGGAGAGATAAAGGGAAAATGAGAAGAAGCTGTTTTCTCTGAGAAAGATGCATTTTCTCGCCTGTTTGAGAGAAAAAAGGATTAACTGCTGAGAAGATGAGTGAGATTCGGGGGGGGGGGGGGGGGGGGGTCCATGAATAGTGTGATGTCAGACAGAATCCAGGGCTTGTAACCATAAAACATCTCAAAAACAAGACTAAAGACCTTAAATGACACCCATTCTCCAATAGAACGCATCTCAGAAACTAAAACAGATCGTATATCACAGCTCATGCCCCAGATGCTTTATTGAGGCATGAGATAGTTTTAAATGCACCTTACCATGCATGACAGGAAGACATGGAGCCAGGAGAGCAGAGTGAGACAGCCCTTCTCATGGGGACAGCCTCCAAATAGTTTAAGTTGGTAAATCAAAGTTTGGCTTTAAATCCACATTAGGAGTCGATTATACACTTTCACAGAGTGAGTGACACAGCCATGCCTCGTTAATGGAATCTACATGTAAGACTGTTAAAACATGTAAATGAAAATTAATTCCCCTTTGGACTCTAGTATTTCCATTCTCTTCTGCTCCACTTACACTAATGTCTTGACTTTGATGTATGCATGAATATGAAATATTGAAGTGGAAGAAATTAGCATGCGAGCTCTCGCAGTTAGGCCGTCTCCTCCAAGCCTCCACAGCCTGACTAATTCCATTTCAGCCAATATGACAGAACTGAGCACTGGCCCTCTGTTAGGCTGCTAATCCAACACACAGGGAAACTACATTAATATCACTTAAAAAAAAAAAAAAGAGAGAGAGAGAGAGAGAGAGAGAGAGAGAGAGAGAGAGAGAGAAAAGAAAGAAAAAATATATTTATAAGGATATATGTGTTGTCAAAAAAATAATAAACCAAATATCTGGAACATCACAGTAAAATATGTGAATTAGCATGATCATCAGTCAGTGTTAAACTGTGTGTAAGAGCTGTAATCTAGCAGCAGATTAGGATTACAAATTATGATGAGAACTGTCAGTGAAACAGAACATCAGATGATGTCCACTGTTAGTGCCAAAGTCACGTCCAAAGAACAGCACATGCGACTGTTAGCATTAGCACCTTTCATACATATGAAATTAGGAATCTCCTTCCAGACACACCGTTACTAACATTCATCTGTGTTAGAGGACAGAGAAGACAAAGGTCTACAATCTACAATCAACAGAAAAGGCCAGAGAATAAGCATAATAAAGCAACCTGTCCTAAAGCTTTTTTTCTTTCTTTCTTTCTTTCTTTCTTTCTTTCTTTCTTTCTTTCTTTCTTTCTTTCTTTCTTTCTGTCTTTCTTTCTTTCTTTCTTTAATGTGCTAGATGTGTGTCTTTGTGGTAGATGTTATTTTTTTATGTGCTCGATGTGTGTCTTTGTGGTAGATATTGGTGTAGCAAGGTTTCTGTGTAGATGATGATGGGTGTGCAGATATGAGTTCAGCATACACAGAT
This sequence comes from Chanos chanos, assembly GCF_902362185.1. NCBI lineage: Eukaryota > Metazoa > Chordata > Actinopteri > Gonorynchiformes > Chanidae > Chanos > Chanos chanos. The sequence continues at coordinate 25,628,483 of NC_044501.1, read as the reverse complement.
GCCAGCTGATTGATCTGAAATGAGTTACAGCTCCGAACTCAGAATTCAAATCATCGACTCTGGGACGGAAAGACCTGTCTGCATAGCAGCGGAGTGAAAGATTAAACAGGCCCAGTTCCTCACAAAAATAAAACAACAAGGAGAGGAGAGAGAGAGAGAGAGAGAGAGAGAGAGAGAGAGAGAGAGAGAGAGAGTGTGTACAGGATGAGTTGCAGAACCACATTAGGAGGAGGATGAAGAGCAGGAGCGGAGAGCTCATTATGTTTTTACGTTTTCTTTCATTATTCTAATGCATTTTTTTCTCTGCTCTGTTTCTCTCTGTCCATTCCATCTGAGTAAAAATGCTGGATTTCTCTCCTTCTCTTTTTTCCCCATCCCCCCTCACTCTCTCTCATCAACCTCTACCTTTCTCTCTCTTGCTCTCTCTCTCTCTCTCTCTCTCTCTCTCTGTTCTCTCTGTCTTCTCACACACTCTGTAGTGATATATAGAGACAGCTCTTTAACGGAGCATTGCAGGCAGAGCACACAGCCTTGGCCAAATGGCCTGCTCCCCCCCCCCCCCCTCCCCCAGGCCTTCCCTGTGGCAAACCCAACACCCCCCACCCTCGTCTCACACTATTTCCATCACACCTGGAGTGAGGCGCTCACACACACACACACACACGCACGTGCACACATGCGGCAAAGCAGAGGCATTTGATTCATTGGTCATATGATAGTTTTTCTATAATTCACTACGTTTCCTTCCTGGTCTCTCTCTCTCTCTCTCTTTCTCTCTCTCTCTCTCTCTCTCTCTCTCTTTGTGTGTGTGTGTGTGTCTGTGTTTACTGTGGGGGGTACAGGGAACTTTGGGGTCACAGCCCATCCAAACAGTGCCAGAGTCATCTGAGAAAGGCCATCCTGTCAGCATCTCTCAGTCTGCTCCACAGGGAGTGTGTGTGTGTGTGTGTGTGTGTGTGTGTGTGTGAGAGAGAGAGAGAGAGAGAGAGAGAGAGAGAGAGAGAGAGAGATCAGTTCATTCTCTCATCCTTAATAGCACATTCGTGTAGATGGTGAGTGAAAGCTTAGAGCTGCCCAGAAGTTCTCTGGTTAAACTCTGCTGTGCTCAGCAGGTCTCACACAGAACCTATCCTGCTAAAGTGAACCTTCCAGAATCCAGCTTTAAAAAGACAAGGCCAGCAAGTCCTGCCCACCTGAGAAAAAAGGACATGTTATTTTGTATTTTGGCTCTGCCCACCGATTGTTCGAGAAACCTCTGGCCTTTTTGAAAAGGAGAACAAGTCAAAGCAGTTTCACAAGTCCAGCACCAGCCCAGTGGATTGTATGAGTCAGAGTCTCATTCAATACGATATGTTTTGATGAGGCTGTAACTGTTGATGATGTTTCATTGTGGATACAGATTTACAATTACGATTTACAATTGCTAAAAAACAGTGACTGCATGAATGCTCATTTAAAACTGAAAGTCCAGTGGACCTTTCTCCATTTCTACAAACACACTAAATGCATGAAAACTGCATCAAAAACCACAGATACTATATAACATATAGAGCATATTTTAAGTTGTTTTATTGGGGGATCTTATTGGTTTTAATGGCAAACTACATCTAGAAGTGTACATAAGCTGAGTAAAACATGAAAAGAAAAGACAAAAGATTTATAAACCTCTCATAAAACAGAAGAAGGAACATCATGAGGAAAAGAGCGTATTTTGATTGAACAATTCTTTGCCACATGACTCTGGATAGGTCAATGTAAACACAGTCTCCATGCTAACAGTTGTCAAAGTTACATGTGACCTGTGTGTGGGTTTTAGCACATGTTCCCAGGGCAATTCCTCTGTCTGCTTTCTCATGGCAAACTGATTTGACCACCTGTGATTTTACATTCACATTGATAAAGCGAAAGATGCATAATTCAGATAGAAGGATGTGAGAAATGAGAGGAGAGAGAGAGAGAGAGAGAGAGAGAGAGAAAGAGAACTATTTCTGTATGAAGAGCAAATTTCAGTAGCAGAGAGAAAGAGTACCGCCCCAACTTGGATACCAATGCTGACTGGTGTTTGTGGTGATAATACATGGATACCAGTGCTGACTGGTGTCTGTGGTGATTATACATGGATACCAATGCTGACTGGTGTCTGTGGTGATAATACATGGATACCAGTGCTGACTGGTGTCTGTGGTACATGGTAGTTAGGTCCTTTAGTCTTTAACCTTTAACCTTTATGCTTTACCAAACCTCATGTACACTCATCACCTCTTTAACCTTTAACCTTTAACATTTACCCTTTAGACTTTACCAAACCTCATATCTACTCATCATCTCTTTACCCTCATATATTTCCATTAGGACCTTGCATATCAGCTCTGTTAATTAATGCATCTATTTCTGTCAGATCAGGAGGTCAGTTCTATCATATCAGCACTCTTAATACATCATAAGGAGATAATAATAATTCAAGTCTGTGACACTGAAATGTTAAAAAGCAGATGACGTAAGTCACTGAGGAAGTGATTCTTAAGGTGTAGTTTGTCTGTTTGGTGCTGAGACAGAACAAAAGAGAGTGATCACTGATGTTTTATTTTCATGGACCATATTATGTAATTCTCATTGTCTGTATTCATCACTCCTTCATAAACCAGAGGTGTATGGTTCAGCAAAAGATTGCAATTTCAGCTGACACTAAATGCTTTTGAATTGGGAAATACATTCATCTTACTGGAAATAGTATTCATTTGGTTGAGAACAGTATTAACTTGGCTGGAGACAATATCCCTTTGGGTGGTAGCAGTATTCATTTGTTTGGGTAAAGCATTCGCTTTGTTGGGTATAGTATCAGTTTAATTGGGAATGGCATTCATTTGGTTGGGAATGGTATCAGTTTGGTTGGGAATGGTGTTGGTTGGGAATAGTGTCAGATTGGTTGGGGATGGAGTCAAACTGGTTGGGAATGGTGTCAGATTGGTGGGAATGGTATCTGATTGGTTGGATATGGTATCTGATTGGTTGGGGATGGTGTCAGATTGGTTTGGAATGGTGTTAGTTTGGTTGGGAATGGTGTCAGATTGGTTGGGAATGGTATCAGATTGGTTGAGAATCGTTTGGTATTCATTTTGTTGGTACAGGGATGTGGGGTTTATCGAGAGGATGATGGAACAGTAAGTCCACAGTTAGACAAGAGAGAGAAAGCTCTTGAATGCTAATAAGATTAATAAGGCACAAACACATACAAACACCTGTAGGTATGTATGTATTAGTGTTTGTGTGTATTACTGTGTGTATTCTGTCTGGTGCTGTAACGGTTAAAGAGGCATATCAAACAGGCCAATCCATAAACTGTTGGCTTGGACCCCCCTTATTGGAGAATATTTATTTATTTTATTGTTTCTTGGCTGTGGATTCTGTGTCATCTGCTACAGGGAACAGGTGTGGCCATCCTGAGTAGAGACAATTAGACACGTTTGAGGCGATTTGCCAAGTATCTTCATTTTCTCCCCCCACCTCTCTCTCTCTCTCTCTCTCTCTCTCTCTCTCTCTTACTTTAGCTGTCTACATCCAACTCTCTCTTCCATTTCTCTCAGTCTTTCGTTCTGACAGGGTTCTATGATAACACTGGCATGACTTTGGGAATTTGACCTGGGGGTCAGGACGTGTCACTCATGTGGGGTCAGCAGGGGGTGCCCTCTCAGACTCTGTTACCATCTCACATCACTCTAAAGAGCAAAGAGTACATACACACACCCCAATCATTTTACACACAGCCAAGGACGCAGTCATCTCTCACCATACAAACGTAGCATTAACATAGGCTGTGTCTGTCCGATGGCTTTAGATCATTCATGTGTTGACGATGAATTTACTGTGAGCAGTCTTATGAACACCTTATATTACACGAAAACACACACACACGCACACGCACACGCACACCCACACATGCACCATGACTATGCTAATCTCTGTATGTGTGCGTATGTTTGTGTATCTCTCTGTCTGTACATATGTATGGTGTGACGATGTGTATATGTATACCTGGAAGAGGGTAGCGTGTGTGTGTGTGTGTGTGTGTGTTTAAAAATGCTGTGATGTTTGGAAAGAGAGGTGAGGCAGTAGCATCGGCCATAATCCACTTACAGATGTAAACACACACGACTCGCTTTAAAGGAACAACCCTGATCCAATAACACACTGGCAACTGCTGAACACACGCACGCACGCACACACACACACACACACACGCACGCACGCACGCACGCACGCACGCACGCACGCACATGTGCACACGCACACACACACACACTCACACACACACGTACATACACACACGCACACACACACAATACATCCTTAGTCACTAGACGGAGGTGCAGTCTGTGTCATCTGACTCTAACATATAACTCCTCTACTCCTCCACCACCCTGATACACCAACCCACTTTCTCTGTATCTGATACAGAGTACATGATTCAGTTAAGACTCCCCTCAGTCAGAGGGTCAAAGAGAACCGGGAGAAGAGCGAGAGGGAGGGAGAGAGAGAGAGAGAGAGAGAGAGAGAGAGAGAGAGAGAGAGAGAGAGAGAGAGAGAGATGGTAAATTTCTGCAGTGAAGGACAGCCAGACTGGGGAGCATTGCTGTATATTTCCCCTGATACAAAACACCCTTATCACACACACACACACACACACACACACACACACACACACACACACACACACACACATGCTTATATATTCACAATGTTAAATGCAGCAGTCCATCACATTAAGCAGTGTTAAGCCTCAGCCAACTCCACACACTCTGTTCTGTTAGAGGACACTAGCACACATTCCACCTGCAGTTTGACCCCTGCCTCACAAAACATGACAGCCAGTGTGATGCAGTGTGATTTCCTAACAGTGTCCTTATACCTATAAACCCCCCCCCCCTCTCTCTCTCTCTCCTTCTAGAGCTGATGAACTCTCCAAAGTTACCCCGCCTTGTATTAGGCACTCACAGTGCATCCTGGGAGCATGGTGTGCCTTCTGTGTTTCTATTATTAGTGTGGTTATGGAGGAGAGAGCCACAATCCCAGCTCTGCCTTTCACAGTGATGAACGGCCATTGTTGATTGGATATGGAGAAACACAGTTTTACCCCATTCCCTCTTTTTCTGTCTCTCTCTGATGTCTAAATCCAAGCTCAAGATTTTCAGAGAAATAGTGAAAGAGAGATGAGCCAAAATACGGCAGCAGGGTGCTGCTGGACCAGAGGGGAAAAAGCTCGACTGGAACGGAGGAAAAATAACACACTAACTATCTTTGACTGAAGTCTGAACTCTGCTTTTCTATTCGTTTAAAGGGGTTATCATTCTGAGGTGGATGGATAGACTGACCCTGGCCCAGAGAGACTTGACACACCTATGTATGTCAGTGAGGGAGACAGAAAGAGACAGAGACAGACAGGCAGACAGACAGAAAGACAGACAGGTGGCGTTAAGCTCAGAGGTCAGCTCTCTGT
>NC_044501.1:25612989-25617989 GCF_902362185.1 Chanos chanos | reverse complement strand
ACACACACACACACACTGAGCATGCCGATACACACCTAAAACCACACACACACACACATAAAGAACTCCTCCTGCACTCTAAACTCTGCTCTGTCCTCCTTATTCCTCCCTTCCTCTCCCTCCAGAATAAAAAGAACAGTACCCATCATCCTCTGAGACAGAGAGAGAGAGAGAGAGAGAGAGAGAGAGAGAGAGAGAGAGAGAGAGAAGGACCAGCTAATCCTCTCTCAGAGAGCAAAATGCTTTCATCCGTCTTTCTCTTGTGAGAGGAAAGAAAGGAGAGAGAGAGAGAGAGAGAGAGAGAGAGAGAGAGAGAGAGAGAGAGGGCCTTAGTGATACTGACGTTAAGAAAATGCGATATGTCTCCTTATTGCTGAGACCTAAGCTCTCTCACTGTGCACATCCCTAGTTTCCACATACATCTCAATTCAGCCACTGATTTATTCTCCTCCTGCCCGGCACAGCCTAGACACTGTCACTTAGCTTTGTTTGCGTGTGTGAGTGTGTGTGTGTGTGTGTGTGTGTGTGTGTGTGTGTTTGTGTGTTTGTGGAGTGTGGAGAGGACAGCTACAATACAAAATATGCTAATCCTGCCAGAAGATGAGCTATCATAAATCTTAAAAATGGAAACCACTAGAAAACTCCTTCCTGATTGGATAGAAGAGGGGTCATATGACTTATTCTGGCCAGTGATATTATTGTGTTGCTGATGCTTTGTGTTTTGGGAGGTCTGCCAAGGAGCTGTTGACTTTTTACTCCTTCTCTGTCTCTGTCTGTCTTTCTCTGTCTCTGTCTGTGCCTGTCTTTCTCCCCCTTCTCTCTGTCTCTGTCTCTGTCTGTCTCTCTCTGTCTCTGTTTCTGTCTCTCTCCTCCTTCTCTCTGTCTCTGTCTCTCTCTCTCTCTATGTCTTTCTCCCCTTTCTCTCTGTCTCTGTCTCTGTCCCTGTCCCTGTCCCTGTCTCTGTCCCTGTCCCTGTCTCTGTCTCTGTCTCTGTCTCTGTCTCTGTCCCTGTCTCTGTCTCTGTCTCTGTCTCTGTCTCTGTCCCTGTCTCTGTCCCTGTCTCTCTCCTCCTTCTCTCTGTCTCTGTCTCTCTCTCTCTCTCTATGTCTTTCTCTCTGCCTTCTCTCTGTCTCTGTCCCTGTCCCTGTCTCTGTCTCTGTCTCTGTCTCTGTCTCTGTCTCTGTCTCTGTCCCTGTCTCTGTCCCTGTCTCTCTCCTCCTTCTCTCTGTCTCTGTCTCTGTCCCTGTCTCTCTCCTCCTTCTCTCTGTCTCTGTCTCTCTCTCTCTATGTCTTTCTCTCTGCCTTGTCTCTGTCTCTGTCTCTGTCCCTGTCTCTGTCTCTGTCTCTGTCTTTGTCTCTGTCTCTGTCTCTGTCTCTGTCTCTGTCTCTGTCTCTGTCCCTGTCCCTGTCTCTGTCTCTGTCTTTGTCTTTGTCTCTGTCTCTGTCTCTGTCCTTGTCCCTGTCCCTGTCTCTGTCTCTGTCTCTGTCTTTGTCTCTGTCTCTGTCTCTGTCTCTGGCAGCAGGTTTGAGGGTAGGGGTAGAAGAAGGGTTGCTACAGCATCCAGGACCACAGAGCTTGTTTCTAAACATCGTGACTTTCTTACAAACCATTCACAACTAAGAAAATAACCTCCAAATTTTACAAATCAAATCAAGCCATAGTTCAGCTGTCTGGGCCTCTCCTTAACCCCTACTTTATTACTGACTTTCCACTAAAGAAAAAAAACAAAAAAAAAAAGATTCAGCCTCTCTCTGAGTTGGTATCTCTGAGTTTAGAGATAGAAACGCTCTGTAAGAAATGTAGAAGATGCAGTGATGAGCATCTTAGTGGTGATAGCCATAAAACTGTGTTGACTCATTTTATGGTACTGCTATGGTAGGGCTATCTGTGCAACTGCTGAGAGATTCTGGGAAAAAGGGTCAGAAACACAGAGTACATCCAAAGATGATCCATCTAACCTCCTTGACCTTTCAGTCAGTCTGTTTGTAGAGGAAACAACACTCAGAGCCAGGCCATGTGTGTATGTGTGTGTGTGTGTGTGTGTGTGTGTGTGTGTGTGTGTGTGCAATGTGTGTGTGTATTATGTGATCCTCTGCTGACTGAATCATCCCTTACTGGTATGTTCTCACACACGCGTTGCAAAACGGTAACGAATTTTAAGAGCAACAAAACCATCATGGGTCAGGAAAAAGCAGCCCAAAAGTTTAAGATCACACACACACACACACACACACACACACACACACACATACACACTCTGATACAGTATTTTATAATACCACATGACACTAGGCTGTGCTCTGACTTCCTCCTTCGTAGGTCATTACAGTTATTGTAATTCTCTTCAGAAGCTTTTAACTAAAGTTTAGATGTAATTATAATAAGTTAGAGGGTGTTTAGGCCGCCTGGTGAAAATGGAGACTTTTGTCTTCGGCTGGAATCGTACGCTCTGTGTCTGACCTTCAGTTCGTTTCCCCGTCTCTTTAAACAGATCGATCCTGGTAAACAGCCTAGCAGGGCAGTCACTTGGGCAGACAAGAGACTTAGCCCTCAGTCTGTTTTCTGTTTGTCTGGGATGTCGCTGGAATGCTGAACTTCTGTCTGTCTTTACAGTGTGGACTCAGCCTGTGCCATGCGTATGCTGATTGTGAGAGCAATCTATGCGATGGGCGTGAATCAGGTTTATCAAAAAAATGGACAAAAAAAATTCCACTAAGAGTTTAAAAAAGTGTTTCATTTACTCTCTCCACTCCACAAACAAACACGACGCAGGATAAAGACTGGGATAAATATTTTGGTACAACCACACACACACACACACACACACACACACACACACTCACACGCACGCACATGCGCGCGCGCACACACACACACACACACACACACACACACACACTCACACACACACATTTTCTCAAAATGTTTGTCTTCAACCTGCAGATGCTTCTTAGCATACTCCACATGTGCAATAAAATATACATTTTAATTATTCATTTCTGTCACTGAAAGAAAGAGAAAAAGACAGAAAAGAGAGAGTCAGGAAGAGATACAGAGGGTGTGGAGAGACAATGTATATGTGTGCAGATGCTCGCTCACATCTGTGTGTGTGTGTGTGTGTGTGTGTGTGTGTGTGTGTGTGTGTGTGAAAGAGACAATGACACATCAAGCGTGCGTGCCGTGCACCCCTTTGAAAAGCTTCAAAGGTGTTTAATTGTCTTCATTCAGGACGGCCCACCTGTTCTCCTATACAAGCTGACACAGAAGGCCATGCCAAGACCAGCCCGGAGTACCACAAAAACACAAAACAAAACAAAAAAAGAGAAAAAAAGAGAGAGAGCCAGTCTAGATGTCAGTGAGAGTTCTTTTCCTCCTCCTCTGTACTTCCCCTCTGACAGTGCATACCAGTGTGGCAAAACATATGTGTGTGTGTGTGTGTGTGTGTGTGTATGTATATGTACAGCATCGGTATGTATGTATGTATGTATGTATGTATGTATGTATGTATGTATGTATATAAATTAACATATGTAGCAAAGGGCATTCACCCATGTTAGCTGGACAGGTTTTTTTTGTTTGTTTGTTTTTTGTATTTTTTCTTTTGCTTGCTATTTGACAAACTGCCACATTTAAACAGTGTGGACTACAACATGGCCATAAAACCTCCTGCTCTGGATGGTTAAGTGACCAGTCCTGGGGTATGTTTACACTTAATTGTCTCTAGATAGACTATCGCATTCCTTTTTTTTAACAAATTAAAATCCTGATCTGTAAATCAATCAAGTTTTAATCTGTAAGGTAACTGTACACTGTTACTGTTGGTTTTGTTCATGGGCTACATGATCTCTATAAATACACATATTTTCCATTCATAACATCTCACACACACACACACACACACACACATACACACATACACACACACACACACACAGAGGCGGGAGTCTCTGACTGATACAGGAGTGTTAACTTTGTTAACTGTTGGGGCATGATTCATAACCCTGTGTGTCGGGTGTTAGCCATGAGCCGCTGGCTGTTAGTGTCAGACTGGTTCAGATGTTTCACACATGACCTGACCTCTGTCGGAGCACATGTCTCCCCCCTCTGTAAAACACACCTCTCTCACACCACTCTGACAATATATCACTACCACAACCAAGTCTGTATTGCTATGACAACCAAGTCTGTATTACTACGACAGCCAAGTCTATATCGCTACGACAACCAAGATTGTACTGCTATGACATCCAAGTCTGTACCAATAAAACAACCAAATCTGTATCACTACAATAACCAAATCTGATAAGGAGTTTCACTTCTTTCTCTCTAAAACAAACCAGTCTAATAAAGACATTACACTCACGCCACTCATCACAGTTATAAACATTATAAACACATTAAACTCACTCCACTCATCACAGTTATAAACATTATAAACACATTACAATCACTCCACTCATCACAGTTATAAATATTACAAACACATTACACTCACTCCACTCATCATAGTTTTAAATATTATAAACACATTAAACGCACTCCACTCATCACAGTTATAAATATTATAAACACATTACACTCATGCCACTCATCACAGTTATAAATATTATAAACACATTACACTCACTCCACTCATCACAGTTATAAATATTATAAACACATTACACTCATGCCACTCATCACAGTTATAAACATTATAAACACATTAAACGCACTCCACTCATCACAGTTATAAATATTATAAACACATTACACTCATGCCACTCATCACAGTTATAAATATTATAAACACATTACACTCACTCCACTCATCACAGTTATAAATATTAGAAACACATTACACTCACTCCACTCATCACAGTTATAAATATTAAACACATTAAACTCACTCCACTTATCACAGTTATAAATATTATAAACACATTAAACTCATGCCACTCATCACAGTTATAAATATTATAAACATCATCGTTTACTTACACACACACTCAGACATTCA
>NC_044501.1:25595489-25607989 GCF_902362185.1 Chanos chanos | reverse complement strand
TTTCCTACACAGAAGGTCAAAAGCTATGGCCACACATCAGCAGGTCAAGTCACTCACTCAAGACCACTACAAGAGACAACAGCACCACAAGGCCTACGCCCAAACCTCCACAGGCTTCACAAATCGGTCGTTTTCACATTAAACAAAGAACACACACAGACTGTAACAAGGCCAGATGGATTTCATATTGAAGATGACTGGCAAAATAAAGCACATGTGGAGGGAAGGAGGCCCTGTCACACAGAGCATCTGCCTGCTTTGAGTTTAGCCAATCCTTAGACTATGCCAGGTATGCAAGTCTTTATTTTTCTACTCAGGGAGCTTCTCTAACATAAACATGAAGCCAAAAAGTGAAATAAATGGAGAGCTGAGCGTGAGGATTGAACGCTATACGCAGGGAAAACACGTCAAAATTGAAAATAGATGATGTGCTAAGAACTGAAACGATGGCTGAAAATCAGTTGAGTCTGTGCTGAGGTTAAGTGCTAACAGAGCTATTTGTCTAATTCGCTAAGAATATGAAAAGTTCTCAAAACAAATTTATCGTCATGACAACTAGCCAAAAAAAACCCAAAACCCTCATTTACATTGATTTTAAAAAGGTGAAACTACATCCACAAATATTAAATATTAATATATAAATATTAAAAGAGAAGAGACACTGAGAATTCCAGTCAAATTTCAGTTATTTGCAGTTTACTTTTTTTTTAGCCTATAGCTTAGCAATCCTCAACTTCCTGTTTACATCTATTTTAGCTAACAATGTTCCTGGCTGCAGTGTCAGTGTGTGTGTGTGTGTGTGAGTGTGTGTGTGTGTGTGTGTGTGTGTGTTCCGACAGTCATGTAAGTACAGTATCCTTATTCAGTGTTCTAAATATGTCTCTACCTATTTATGTTTGTTTGTTTGTCTATTGGCTCTTTTTTCTTTTTTTAATTCTTTGTGTTTGCCCCTACCATTTTCCATATGCTCTGCCTCACCAACACTTCCGTCCGGCGTGGTCCTCTCGTAGGCGTCCTCGGGCAGGGGAAGGGCGCCGAGACGGGGGCCAGAGGAGCTCTTGCTGCTGGGCGTCTCCGATTCCTCCAGGCCGCTGTCGTAGCAGCTCTGCAGCGATCCCTGGTGGGGGTCCTGCGCCTGGCTCACCACCGAGAAGGTCACTCGGCGAAAGGGCTACAAGAGAAGAGATTCTCGCCGTCACTGAACTGAGGAGAGTCAGAGCAGGAGGGGGGTGTGGGGGGTCGAAGATGGGGATGGTGGGGTAGTCGGTGGGGGTGTTGTTGTTGCTGCGGTTGTTTGTCTATCTGACTGTGTAATTATTTATTTATTTGTTTATGATGCTTAATTTACTTTATTATGGGGAGAAGTTTATTAAGTCGTTTTAGACATCGAACCGATAGTATTTCATTGTTTTCCTCTCCTAAAACTAAAACTGAGATGTCCTAATTTGGTTGACGAGCATGTTTGGCGATGCTTGGAAGGTGGGTTCTTAGCTTTAGGCCTAAGAGGAGTAAATCTGGGGGTTTTCCATAAGGAACATATGACTGAGCTGTATGAGTCAAGCCGCAATGAGAGGGGCTGGACTAAAGCTCACTGAGCTGACTGCAGAGCAGACCACACCCTGGTCTGATGGCTTAAATATAACTAAAAAAGCTCTGAAGGACACACAGGGTCTCCTTGTGCAAATTTTCTTTGGAACAAGAAAACAGGACAAATGGAGTAAATGCTCTCCCCCAGGGACAGAGAATGGAACACAAATCACATAGACACACATACACACACTCTCTCTCTGTCTCTCTCTCTCTCTCTGTCTCTCTCTCTCTCCCCTCACACACTCACACGCACACACACACACACACACACATACACATAGAGGAAAAAGACATATCCAGTGCTCTTAGACATTTGGGAAAAAAAAATAATAGTAGGGGAAAAAATAATAAAAAAACTACCACTATGTGAGCGCACGCGCATACACACACACACACACACACACACACACACACAGAAACACACACACTTGATTTCTTCAAAGAATTCCTCGAAGAACACTGAAGAGATGAAAATGTGCATACACACACGCACAAACATGCACACAAGAGACTGATACAAAGATGAACAAATTTGGCTCTTATGTTTAGAGGAGGAAAAAGCAGACACCATTTTGCTAAATCTACAGTATCTCTGTCTGGCCCTTACCTACAAACAAACCTTACTCATTCAGTCTCTTCCACATGCAGTAGGCAGCCTGACTAACACAAATCAGGAGAGAAATAGAGAGAGAGAGAGAAAGCAGGGAAAGGGAGTCCTGACTGGAGTCTCAGCTTAATAAAAAAGAAATTCTCTCTCTCTCTCCCTCTCTCTCTCTCTCTCTCTCTCTCTCTCTCTCTCCTCTATCAAGGCCATTCCTATAGTCCAATTCTTGTTCCTATATCAAGGCTGGTAAAAAGCATCTCTATAGACCAGCTGTGCTTTCTGTGCTCTACTGGGGAGTCTCCAGCGGACACAGGTCAGATGCTCCTCTGGGGTCAGTATACAGTTGGTATTGTCACGCTGGATACAAACCACATCAAAGCCAGAGCAGAGAGGGATGCTACGATATAATCACACTATCTCTGAGAACGTAAAGAAAGACACCAAAGTATTTGTGAAGCCAAGAACTTGACGCACACCTCCGTGGTTACCAAGGTCAGACTCCAATGACAACTGCATGACTGCATTTTAGCACCTTGTGTAGCATCTCAGTGGAAAGACAGAGGGGCATTCAATCTTGACAGAGGCAAATGAAATCCCTGTGATTTAGGCATCATTGTACCACTATAATTAAACTACTGCTCTTCCATCACTAAATACAGATGGAAGTGTGTGGACTTTTGCTGTGTGTATTTGAGGTCTTGTGTACAGGACACACACACACACACACACTCACACAGTGTTTGCTGGGCAGATAGAAAATCATGCTACCTGTATCTACAAATAAACAGAGAATTACCAGGAAAACTTTGTTTTCATTTTTCATTTCACTGAATCTTCAGTGTCACCCAGCCCAGAGTGAAAAAAAAGTCCTTGCAAATGTTAATTGTAATTTATTTGCTGTGCATTAATAGTAATTCAAAAGAGACATGGTTTTCCATTAATGGGGTTACTGACGGCCACAGGAAAACCAGACTGTCATTTATAATGGCTAAAGTACTGAAAGCAGTGAGGCTGTGGAACACACTGGACCTCTCTGGTTTAAAGTACTGAAACCATTCAGGCTGTGGAACGCACTGGACCTCTCTGGTTTAAAGTACTGAAACCATTCAGGCTGTGGAACGCACTGGACCTCTCTGGTTTAAAGTACTAAAACCAGTCAGGCTGTGGAACGCACTGGACCTCTCTGGTTTAAAGTACTGAAACCAGTCAGGCTGTGGAACGCACTGGACCTCTCTGGTTTAAAGTACTGAAACCAGTCAGGCTGTGGAACGCACTGGACCTCTCTGGTTTAAAGTACTGAAACCATTCAGGCTGTGGAACGCACTGGACCTCTCTGGTTTAAAGTACTAAAACCAGTCAGGCTGTGGAACGCACTGGACCTCTCTGGTTTAAAGTACTGAAACCAGTCAGGCTGTGGAACGCACTGGACCTCTCTGGTTTAAAGTACTGAAACCAGTCAGGCTGTGGAACGCACTGGACCTCTCTGGTTTAAAGTACTGAAACCAGTCAGGCTGTGGAACGCACTGGACCTCTCTGGTTTAAAGTACTGAAACCATTCAGGCTGTGGAACGCACTGGACCTCTCTGGTTTAAAGTACTGAAACCAGTCAGGCTGTGGAACGCACTGGACCTCTCTGGTTTAAAGTACTGAAACCATTCAGGCTCTGGAAGGCAGAGAGGGTTGGCCCAACTGTCTGTGTTTTCACTCGTTATCCATTCAGTCTCAGCCAGTAAGCCAGCAAAGCGAAGGCTTTATGTGTGTGTGTGTGTGTGTGTGTGTGTGTGTGTGTGTGTGTGTGTGTGTGTGTGTGTCTGTGTGTGTGTGTGTGTGTGTGTGTGTGTCATAGGCCCCTATCTTAAAGGGAAAAAAAAATATTCCAAGGTTATAACGACATGCCAACATAAAGGTAAAATTTAGAGTAATGATCTGTCCTGAGAGACGCCATCGAGGGAACTGAGGAAAGAGGGGAAGGTGAGGAAAAAATAGATTGAGTGATGTGCGTGTTCCTGATTAATATTCTAGAGAGAGACAGGCAAGTGTGACAGGGCAGAGTGAAAGGGGGGGGGGGGGGGGGGGGGGGGGGGGGATAAGAAAAGGGGGGGGGGGGGGGCAGAGAGAGAGAGAGATGGAGAGGGACAGGGAGAGGGAGAGGGCTGACTCACCAGCTCTGGTTCAGTATCTAATTAATGAATTACATTATTCTGCCCTCACGCAGATTATGGTGTTTTATTGGCCACTTCTTATCTTCGTTTAGATTCTGTCCTATGGCAGCCTTTGTCCCGGTTTGCCCTGTCACACACGCACACACACACACATACACACACACACTCTCTCTCTCTCTCTCTCTCTCTCTCTCTCTCTCTCTCTCTCCCTCTCTCTCTCACCCTCTGGCATGAATGTGAATATAGCCACCACATTTCCTCTCTGTTTTACTCAACACCTTTTTGTGCTCTGTTAGATATGCCCCAGACCCTCAAGGCATCCACATGTTTGTGACTCTGTGTGTGTGTGTGTGTGTGTGTGTGTGAGAGAGAGAGAGAAAGAGAGAGAGAGGTAACAGTGAGGTATAGCAACTACATCACTGAGCAGTCCTGTCTCAGATCTTAACTCTGAGATGCTAATTTTGGAGTCCTGTTTTAGCAATAGGGGAGAAACAACAAGCTCCACAAAGCAGAGGTGTGTGTGTGTGTGTGTGTGTGTGTGTGTGTGTGTGTGCGTGCGCCCCGCTGTGTAGGATCAATTTATTTCAGGTGAAGAAAATATGAAAAGAAAAACCTTTTTTGAATGTGGTCTTAATTTGTGTTGTTTGATGTGAGGGTGCATACGCTTTCAGCAGCCAATGAGGACCCAGACATCCGTGAGCCTGTTTGGAATTTTCCCAAGATCTGCATTCCGTTAACGGAGCAAAACATGCGGCAAGTTTGACAGGACAAAGGTCAAAAAGACAAGAGAAGTGTTTTTAAACTTTCCAGTGTAGCAAATACGTTGTTAGCAGTTAATGCTGATGGTTATAATATGAATGAGCTGATTTGTCTTGATATGGATTTTCAACCACATTCAAAACACGACTGAAAGAGGAAAGTACAAGGGGTTCAAAACAAACAAACACACCAAAAAAATCTCCCTCTCTCTGCTACCCAAAGGAAAACATCTCACTGAGGTGCAAAGTGAAAATTCATATTTTCTGTTTTTCTTTCTTTCTGCTCAATCATTCAGATGAGCTGTGAAGGAAATGGAATTGAGGGTGAACAGTCAGTGAATCCAGGACACACACTTAGGAGACACACACCTCTCTCAGGGATCAAAAATAAACCAATGGATTTTAAACAAATTGGCTGACACAGAAGGGTGTGGACCTATCACAGAGAATTAGCCAAATCCAAAGCGAACGGAGAGAGGAGCCGTGTGACTGACTCAGATGAACAGATACAATGAGAAACGGGCTACTTGTTTTCCGCCTTCGTTTCAGAGGCAAACAGAAAGGTCTTTCACGGTCGTCTTTTATGGAAACCATACAAGGTTCCAGAAATAGGCTGTATTCACAGTCCTGAATGGAGACAATTAAACACCCTTTAGATCTCCACATCTATCGGCCTTACACATCGATACATACAAGATCTCTCTCTCTCTCTCTCTCTCTCTCTCTCTCTCTCTCTCTCTCTCTCTGTCTCTCTCTGTCTTGTACTGAGGAACAGAATGGAAAGAAATGTATGAAAGACAGTTTTGCTCTGTCTCTCCCACCATGATGTGACTTAGACTCGACCTTAACAGACATCTATCTCATCCATGAGTGCTTTCATTAAGCCACAAACATACACACACACAGATGCACACAGACACACACGCACTCTCTCTCTCCCTCCCTCTCTCTTTCTCCCTTACACACAGACAGACAAACAGACACGTGCACACACACACACACACACACACACACACCCTTTAGCAGTGAGGCATAACAAGAGTGGTCAATGTTCTAGTGGTCAATGTTCTGATTTGAGGCCGCGGAGACAGGAGAATGTAACTCGGTGTGCCTGGCTTTCATTTCCCCTTAGCACACAGCTTTTTTTAATACCATCTCTTGCTTTCTCTCTCTTTGTCTCTCTCTCTCTCTCTCTCTCTCTCAATCTCAAGGATACTTTCCCTGCTATATCAATATCCAAAGCTTATCTTGTGATTCTTACTTGTCATCCATCTCTGTGCGTCTCGGCGTCTCTCTGTGTGTGCTCTCACTGCCTCAGTAATCTCTTGAGTAAATGAGTCTGGGATGAATATGCTGTGAAGCAGAGCATACTCACACGCCAACATTACATTACACCTAAAGAAAACCACTGCCCAGTGTCTGCTTTCAATCACAGTGCCGTCTCATTTCACAGCCTGCCACACCAAACATCCTCCCCCATTTTACTCTCAAACTCTCCTAATTGAGGCAGATGGAGCTGCTGTCAAAACGAGGTAACGGATTGCTCAAATCATTTTGTTTGTTTAAGAAAAAGAATGAGTATATGTAAAGTCCTCTGGCATTCACACAGAATTCAGTGTAAATGGGTAATCTGAACCCACTCCAGATTAGACTTCTTATTCTATACCATCACACTTCACACAGGGAAAACCCAAATCAAATCTTGGTCTTGTCATTAACCAGTGCTGGTTACAAATGCAAAGATGATACATATTTCATTTATGTGTGGAAGGATGTGTAAAAGAACATGCATTTGTTACTGCTGTAACTCTGATAAGTAAAACCGTGCAGTTTCAACTCAGACTAAGATGAGTACGTAGAGGGACTGAGATTAAGTGTGTGTGTACGTGTGTGTGTGTCTGTGTGTGTCTGTGTGTCTCTGTGTGTGTGTGTCTGTGTGTCTGTGTGTGGGTGTGTGGGTGTTGGGACTGGCTGGTCTGTAACTGCGTCCGGTAATGAGTCTGCTCAGGAGAGCAAAAACAAACCCCACAGCTTCAATGTGTTTCTGCAACCATGCAAGAGATGCAGGGAAAAATGCCACAAAGAATGGGGAGAGAGAGAGAGGGACAGAGAGAGAGAAAGAGAGAGAGGGGGAGAGAGAGAGAGAGAGAGAGAGAGAGAGAGAGAGAGAGAGAGAGAGAGAGAGAGAGAGAAAGAGAGACCAAAAGAGGGAGTGAATGCTGAATGAAAGCATTAAAAGAGAATGAGTTCAGAGAGGTGTTGAGAAGATAAAATGGAAGGTGTAATAGATTGCAGAGGGCAGACCAGTGTGTGACCTGGACTGCCAAGACTAGCACCTGCAATTAAGCAGATCTGTTTACTGTCATCCAGATCTCATTAACCGAGTTTGCCAAGGCAAAGGGCTCGGTCTGTCTACTGGACCAGTTCAGAACCACAGCGTTGGTCAAAGTAACCATCCAGGACTGATAATGTGAGTGGTTTTGAGCATGAGAGAGAGAGAGAGGTTTGGCTGAGGACTGGAAGAGAAAACCCATTACCTTTGAACAAGACAGAAAATCTCCATTTGAATACAGAGATATTCACAGCATCAGTTAATCACTAATTTCCATGGCAACCCTTACGAAATGGAGATAATTCTTTATCTTGGTGAGATAAGAGACCTCTGTCTCATAAATCGGTGGAGATTGTGAGAAAGTGAAGTTTTTGAATCCATGGTTTTCTCTGCCAGTGTTTCAGAGGGGAAGAAAACAAGGCAGAGATGGTCAGGCCGGTGCAGATAAACAGGGGAATGGTATGTGTAGCTCTGTGGAGCAAAGACATGCAACACAACATTCCAGTGACACTCTGGAGATGGAAAAGCACCAGGCCGAGAATCATTCTCTCATACATGTAACACGCAAGCCAGTTCTGACTAAACTACCCTGGGGGTCAAAGATGAAACTGGATGTGTGTATGTGTGTGTGTGTGTGTGTGTGTGTGTGTGTGTGTGTGTGTGTGTGTGTGTGTGTGTGTATGCTGCTGAGTGGGAGTGTGTTCTCAGGAACCCATGCGCTGGGTCATGACCTGCCAGTCACCGGTGAATCAGAATGTGACAGTGTGTGTGTGTGTGTGTGTGTGTGTGTGTGTGCGTGTTTGTGTGTGTGTGTGTGTGTGTGTGTGTGTGTAGTGGTAATACTTTGGTCCCATAGGGTCAGTGTTGGGGGACTGTTTGTTGGTAGTGCAGTCAGGGGAGACTCAGGCATGTGTGTGTGTGTGTGTGTGTGTGTGTGTGTGTGTGCATTTAGTCTTGAGGTATGACAGAGGCAGTCAGGGCTCATTTCTCTGTTGAGGAGCTCCAGATGGAGCTGAGCAGGAACCCCTTTATTCTGGAGTTTACCCAGGACGGAGCCATCTCCCAGTCTACCCCTCCCCTGCACTCCATCATGGGTGGATGCTGCATGCAAGACCCTTCATGCTGCAAATGATCCTTGTTCTCCAGCACAGTTTATTTAGGACCAAATCCAAACTCCACCAACGGTTCCACAACTCACCCCACCCCACTCTGCTTCTACAGTCATTTACCAAAGAAACGCCTCAAAGCATGGAAATGGAAGACGAAACTGAAACAAAACGTTTCTCTCGCAACAGAAACAAAAGCAAAAATGCAACAAATTCCATGTTTTCCAATGCATACTCACATATACTAAACATCTAAAAAATCAGTTGCTAGTTTAATTTTTTGTTCCAAATTATTTTGACAGCTGAATAGTTGGAAACTGTATCTGTTTTCATCTGTCAGAGGTCTCTGTTGTTCCCTAGTTACTGTATGATAACAAAGCGCTTCCACTCCCTTTGCTAATGATAATTAATGGTAGGAATATCTTCATAGCCGGTCTATGGAGTTAATACACAGTCCTCAGCCTGGAACCCATGCCGCCCGTTACCAACCCGCTGCTCTGAGCTTCCTGTCATCAGAAGGTAACTTTGAAGAGCTGCTATTCACATCTGAACGATAAACTATTATACCACGCTCTCACCCTCGGAAAGCCCCTTCAATCCTGTACTGTTCTCTTCTCCAGGAAAGCAAAGACCTGATCACTACTTCTAAAGAACGTATACTGAGAGGGAAAAATGAGTAGAAGAAGAAAGGAGAGATAGAGAAAAACATACACAAGAAAACAGCTCTTGGACATGGTGTATGGCAGTGTTTCTCTGCAGAGCCCAGCCTTAGAACCAGACTTCAAAGCTTGCTCCGCCTCTCTCCGGACCGGGCTGTCTGAAAGGGGCTTTTGGAGGGTGCTCAGGCGTGGATCCCTTACCTGTCCAAGGCCCCGCAAAACCGCCAGTCTCCTCTGATCCTCGTATACTTAACAGTCATGCACAAAACCTCTTTCATTTCTGTGCCATTTTCACTCAAGGCAAACCTCTCTGTGTGTGCTTGTGTGTGTGTGTGTGTCTGTCTGCGTGTGTGTGTGTGTGTGTGTGTGTGATTCCTCTGATGTTCACTGAATCTCACCAAATTTACACTTTTTTCCTCTGGTCATTTATCACAGCTGAAGTTGTGATCAGTAGCCACTCTTTGCCCTGTCAGAGAAACGGTCAAAGAGACTGTTCAGGTTTACCATCAACAATAGCACTTTTGAACCGTATCTCTTCTTCTTCTGTTTGGTTTTTAGTTTTGAGAAACGGGTGGCTGAATGAGTTTTAACATCCAGGCTTAGTGTAGAGAAGAAATAACTGACTGTGACAAGGTACGATGCTTTCTCTTCATAAAACAAATCCCCCTTGATTTGATTTTATCTTTGATTTCAACTTTTTTAGACCTCTATTCTCCTTCAGTCACATCTCTCTTCTTTTCTGTTTGTTTGTTTGTTTTATTAGTCTGAAAAACAAGATCATCTGCAGGCATGTCCAATCATCTGAAAAACATGCAATACTTTTTCTCTGTTTCCCTCTTTTTCTCACTCCCTTTTAAAAGTCCTGCCTAAACTTTTAATTGCTCTGATTAAGCAAAGAACAGACATGCTGATCCAAAGGGATGAATTTCTCCTTCCAAAGGCTCCAGCCAACCTCTGACCTGTACTGAATGACAAACACAGAAGTAGCTCTGTTTTCTCTCTCTCTCTCTCTCTCTCTCTCTCTCTCTTTCACTATTTAGGAATGACACTGAATTAAACTGCACACACACACACACACACACGCACACACGTGCACACACTCACGCGCGCACACACACACTCACGCGCGCGCACACACACACGCACACACACACACACACACACACACACACACACACAGAGCAAGCATTAATGTACAACTCATATTTTTAGGGATCTGTTTCTTCTTTAAGTCAATCAGTCTTCCTTCTGTTCACTGAACGTCATGGTGGTTCAGACATTGTTTGTGAGGAGGAGTCTCTCTCTATTCAAAGAGGGAGAGGTCACCTTCATCAGAAGGAAGACTCCAGTACCATCTGAGGAGGGGACGAAGGAGACGCATGGCCCAGTAGTCTTACTTTAACACCACAGGGTTTTAGGATTCTGGCCCAGTTACAAATACATAGAGCACCCAGAACACACACACACATACACACACACGCACGCATATGCACACACATAACTTACACAGTTTGACTTGGACTTTTGCACTCATGTTACATTCAGTATCTAGGGAGGTCTTCATGCAAAGAGAATTCTAGCCCTGGTGATAACACACACCATCAGATACACACGTCTAGTCCTGGCCATAACGCACGTATGCTGTCGGACACACATGTCAATCAGCAGTGTGTGGCAGGCTCTGTGGCAGGAGTGAGTAGCACTCATCACGACTTCAAAGAACTGACCAGACAGCTGACCTACTAATGTCACTCGCCCACAGCCCTCGGCGCCGTGGCAACTGTAGACGGCGGTGACACAGGCCCCAGAGTCAGCAAAAGCCAACGGTGTAAACACCAGGGGAGGATGGCACAATGCTTATCGACACATCTCCCCGTTTTTTACTGGTTTCTGGCACAGCATTTTGTAAAAGGCACCGAATCAAACAGCCCAGTGATGAGTGAGACGTTTACTTCTCTTATCTTTAGACACTTAATACTGCTCCCACCAGTCAGCACTTTATGTATGGAGTTTGTTTGTCCATCTAAAGGTTTAATGAGATCAGGAAGGTGAGCTTGCATAGGCAGGGAGGTGGAGGCGTCCAGTCTAAAATACGACTTTCCTGAGATGACCATGTCTCGTGGAGAGAGTGGAGTGTGTGTTAGGCTTGGGTGGAAAATGTATCAGTGGCTAATGATTGGGAGCAGGCCACATGAGGAGCACCCCAGGGAGGGAGCCACAGATGGACAGAAGCACAACTCAGACATTTCCCACATTCTGTTTGGCCAGATGAGGCAGTAGCAGGGTGTTTAATCTGGTTAACAGCCCAACATCCATCATCCACACACACAAGAGATGCCACAGTACCTATGTGTCCCACAGACCAATCACAGAGAGAGAGAGAGAGAGAGAGAAAGGGAGAGAGAGAAATAAGAAATAGGAAAAGCAAAAAAGGGAAAGATGGAAGGACAAACAGAGGAGTAGAGATAAAGAGAGAGACAGAAAAGATAAGGGAATGAAAAAAACAAAAGACTGAGCTTTCAGATCATAGCAGCGGTGAAATGTGAAATCTGTGTGTTGGCCCATAATAATCCAACCGTCCAGGCTGCTTTGTTCTTTTCCATTTACAGAATGCACTTTCCATTTAAAGCTGCACTTTCCAGCCGAACAAGGACCAGTCCAACAGTCAAACCCAAAATGACCAAATCCCGGATGAGGTTTGACAACCTTTGGCATAAAAGCTTTAATGTTGGTATTCTCTTTAAGCCATCAGCTGGATCCCTGTCCAGATCCTCATTCACGACACAGGTTTACCATTACTGACTCAGTGTCAATATAACAAACACAGACTGAGAGACAATTTCACTGTCTCACACACACACACTCACACACACTCTGCCCCCCCCCCCCCCCCCCCCCCCCCACTGCTGCCAATCGCTGTGTCCTTCTCTAAAACATTTGTGCCTCTCCCCCAGGATGCAGTGTCCTCTGCAGAAGTGACAAACACATACTCTGAGAGCTGAGTGAGGCACCTAAAGACAATTATGATGGCAGCGATTAAGAAAACAATTATTTCTGAAGAGTAATTATGCTCTAATGATTTGGCAAACAGACAGAGTGAGAAAGGGGAAAGGAGAGCCCAGGGTGAATGAGATTAAACCTTCACAGTCAGGGAGAAACTGTTATTACACACACACACGCACACATGCACACCACAGACTGAGTTATAGGAATGCTGATACCGAAGCATACATGCCTATACTTGTATTGACAATGCATGAATTTACACACACATATACACACACAGTGA
>NC_044501.1:25585489-25587989 GCF_902362185.1 Chanos chanos | reverse complement strand
ACACACGACATAACCATGTTGTTTATGTGTGTAAGCACGGTTAGTAAGCCAGTACCTGCTGTACAAATGCCTGTTTTTGTCATTTTCATCCATTTTTTTTTGCTGTTGTTTGTTTGGCCTAGGTTCCCGGGGCCTGCTGTGTTAACCCACTAGCCTAGAGGATGCCCGAGGTCCGGGGTGGACCAAGCCCACGGTGGCACAGGTGGAAAAGCTGGTCCAGAACAGCATTATAGAATATTTAAAAGTTTAATATGACTATACCAGGATCATTAGGATGGGTCTGAAGAGGAGAGACTATGCTGGTGAAAGGGTTTTATCCAGCATTAAGCCTTGTATGTATGCTGGAACTGAAAGAGCTTTGAGTAGAGGTTAGCTTCAACGCTAAAAGCAGATTTAATAAAAATGAGCAGGCTAACAGTGGAGGAAAGGGTATGAATAGGAAACTGTCTGTTAGTTTGGAGAGATCAGTCTGCTGCCAGAGGTCAGAGGCGTCCAGTAGGAGAAAAGCCTTCTTTTGTCCAGGCCTGAGTGGAGGCAGGAAGCAATGGGAAGTTAGTCTGGTTTGGTTTAGTCTGCTAAAGGAGCAAACTCTCATTGAATGTGTCTCCTCTTCCCCCTGTTAGCCTCATTCAGACAGACCACTGGTCTCCGTCAGCCTCCTGAATACCAACTACTGCTATAACACACAGGCACACACACACACACACACACACACACACACACACATGTGCGCAGAAATGCACGCACACACACACACACACACACACACAAAGGCAATCACAATCAAAATATGAACTGTCAATGCTCATATTCACTTCAAAGACACACTCCTGTAGACCTGTATTCAATAAAGTAAAAAAGAAAAAAAAAAAAAAAAAACGGTCCAACACGGCTCATGTTTACCAGTCCTGTGGCATCTCCCCAGCTGGCACAGAGGCAACAGGGCTGTCAATCAATGAGTGGAGGCAAAGCCACTCCAGGCCAGGAAGAGATGAGTGTGAAAGACCTACAGAGACTGTGAAATTTCTCCTTTCACACAGCACTACAACATCCTCTACCCTCCCTCTCTTTACACAGCCCCCACTGCTACCCTCTGAGTGTCTGTCCCACACTCTCTCTCACACACACACACTCACGCACACATACACACACACAGATGCATGACCTCTGTGCAACCATAAGAACAAGCCTTAAACATTCAGACAGTCAAGATCATAAACATAGAACCTGTCACACTGACACATAATCACACTAAACACGTAAACAAAACCAAACACACTGACACAGAGACACACCTACACGCACACACACGTGTGCACGCACACACGCACACATTCTGGTGCGTGTGTGTTTGTCAAGCGTGGCTGGGGAAAGTCCTAATGGAGGTGCGTGAGTGTGCGGACACAGCTAGCTCTGCATAGCATCTCTCTGACACTGTTTATTCAGCCAATGCCAGGAACCAAAAACCATTATCCATTTAACACACACACGCACCTTACGCCGTTCACATGACAACCGCACACCACAGCAAGCACCGGATTAGACAGGTGACACATAACACATAGGCTTTTTTCTTTTCTTTTTTTTCTTTTCATCTTATTTCTCATTTCATTTACAAACCAAAGAGAGCAGCTGTGCCGTGAATGTTGTGCAGACTTCACGGCCTGTTAAAACTCTCCCCATCAACCACTTTTATTAATCTGCCTAT
This sequence comes from Chanos chanos, assembly GCF_902362185.1. Lineage (NCBI taxonomy): Eukaryota > Metazoa > Chordata > Actinopteri > Gonorynchiformes > Chanidae > Chanos > Chanos chanos. The sequence continues at coordinate 25,586,281 of NC_044501.1, read as the reverse complement.
TAAAGGATAAAAACAAGATCTAAATCATGGACATTCTTTTCATTATATTCCTAAAATAACTGCTATTCACAGACACTGCAGCTGTGGAAAGATTGATATATTCCACTGCAGCAAGATACAAAAGAATCAGAATCTGGTGATCCAGTTCACATTTGACAATAACTGGCCTAATGCAAATCAGGTCTCTTTTCTTCCTCTCTACCAAACTCTCTCTCTCTCTCTCTCTCTCTCTCTCTCTCTCTCTCTCTCTCTCTCCCTCACACACACATACACACACACATTCTCTTTCTCTCTCTATTTATCTTGCTCTCTCCCTCAGAGAAAGAGAGCGTACATACACTGAAGACTGGGCCAATAATTAGGCTTCATTAATAAGGTATGAGGGGAAGACTCAGCATTGCACAGACAAACAGAGGATGCTCTTCTCTCACTGCTATTGACCAGAGTCTGCATCCTCATTGTGTGTGTGTGTGTGTATGTGTGTGTGTGTGTTAGGGGGTGGGATTACAAACCAATTCACCTTTATATTTTCTCTCTCTCTCTCTCTCTCTCTCTCTCTCTCTCTCTCTCTCTCTCTCTCTCCCACTGTACTTTTGTTTGAAACATGTTAATGAGGCGGATAATCCTAATGTGATTGGTTGGCTGTAAGAGTCATGTGACTGGTGTGAGTTCAGGCAGTGGTGCCAGTAGATGTGTGTAGAAGAGGGAAAATGCTGACAGGAATGTAAACAGGTGTGTGTAGAGCGTTGGCTGAGGGTGTGTACATGGCAGTGTTCTGGATTGTTTTAAAGC
>NC_044501.1:25507989-25580489 GCF_902362185.1 Chanos chanos | reverse complement strand
AGGCCTTCCCAGAATGTAGTGTCTCTGACAACAGAGATGGATCTGAGGTAAAATAGGATGGCACTTTTGTTCAAGACAGAAAGGTAAAAACGAGCGATCACAAAAAAGAAAAATAAATAAATCAGTACAAAAGAAACAAAAACCTCATTTTATGAGTCATAAAGCTGTAATTGTTGAAACAGGAAAGAGAAAGAGAGAGACTACAATCAGCCATTCTTAGAATGCGTACAGAAATGATGGGAAGGCATAACTGGGTGCAGAGGTGAAATTTTTCAACTTTCACAAAACTGTCTCTTTCGATATTTTAACAACAAACTTGGCTCACCCGTTTTTGCCTTAACATACTCGAACTCCTCATTTAACTTTCTACCGCCAATAGCTCTGTTAGACTCATTTAATATTCATTATCATAACTCACTTTCATAACTCAACATTCAAAAATCAACCAATGAGAGCTCGTCCTCCATCAATCATGAATCAAAAAGCAACTGTACTTTCAGGCCATTCTATCTAATTTTCTGTTTCTAATTTTCAGTTTCATCTGAGAGGGTTCCAGAAGCCTGGCCAAACTTTCCGCTTCAGGGAAGCACACACACACAGAAGTGAGATCAGATTTTCCCAAGGTAAGTCTGTACAGTTTGGTCCCATCTTTGGGAAATAATCTGTGATAGGATTCTGTGGGTCACAGTGTCCTCTGTTTTAAAGCCCTCTCACCTCAGATCCTCGACTCTTCCTGCAGGGTGTTCCCACCTTGGTCACTTTCATTTAAGGCATGCCAAGGCCGATCAAAGCCTTACCCGCCAGTGCACATCAAAGGGAGCAGCTCACACTGGCCTGGATGGAGCAGGACCTTGATTAACCTAGCCACAGTAGCTAGGATAACTCACTGTATACTGTAATGATCTGAACGTTGGGTAGAGAGCACCCATTGGGGAGAAAAAAAAAAAAGACAAAAAAAAAAAAAAAAGTGTAGTCTGTAGGGAGCTTACACTGTTTTCAGAGCAAGCAGGACCTTTGACTCCTCATAGAGATGCTTCTCTGAAGCAGCTTCCCAAAAGGTCACTGTTACTATATGTGTGTATATATATATATATATATATATATATATATATATATATATATATATATATATATATATATATATATATATAATTTTTTTTTTCCTTTCTTTTTTTCCCCTGAGACATTGGTGTATCTGAGGTGCTTGTGAGGCTAAAAACTTAAGTTTGTCCCAAGTCAGAAAGGTAACAGAAATTATCCAAAATGCTACTGCTGCTATAGTGTTAAGCTGAGTGATTTTTTTTTTTTCTTTGAATGTCTTAAGGAATGATGTCTCTATTCTGGTAACTCATTAATACATACCTCAGTGGCTATGCATAAGAATTTTCTGCACTGCCATGTAATTTTGTGATTCAGTCTAATCTGGTAAATCTTCCAAATCCAACTCAAAAACCAACACTAGAGCATCTTCAGAACTCCTGAACATGCAGCGCATGTACACCTGGTGGGTATGGATGGAAAGAGACAAAAAAAAAAAAAATTTTTAGAAACTGACATAATAAAAATTGATAGTGTGTAACCCAGACTCACACTCCCATACGGACCCTAAAAAACTGGCGTACTGGAATCAGCCGTTTTGGCAGACAGCGGTGTCCCTCCACTCCCCCTCATTCCCCAGGTTACTCTCAAAACATCTTTCACAACACAGTTCTTCCTCCAAACAAAAGGAATTCTCCAACACTCGCACAACATCTTATTAACTATTCAAATTCAAAACTGTCAGAACATGAAAAGTAGAAGTGTTTGTATCTTGCCAATTTTGCCTCAGAACCATGGCCAAGACAAAATATTACATCAAATGAATGTTTTTATAAATAATTCACTATATAAAGAACATGAAAGAAAATCTTGGCTTGATTTTTGTTTTGTTTTTTTTTAAGTTCAGAGTCGGTTCTGTCTTGTAAGCGGTTGAGTCCTGGTGTTTGTTCTGGTCGTGAAGCCTCGCCACGGCGACCGAGGGGGTGGATTGCAATCCTGGGTGTTATCGTTGTCTGAAGCAGTGTGCTGAGACTGGTGATAAGAGGTCGGTGTTGAATGATTTGATAGTCCAAAACTCGTGTACATCTTGTTTGTCTTCAATCTCTACTTATTCAGTTCAAAGAGCTGCATTCAAAGAAAACCACCACCTGCTGTATGTGGTATGTGATGAATGAGCACGTGTGTGTATACCATCTGAACATAAGTCTGCCAATGAGTGAGTGTGTGTGTGTGTACCATCTGAACATAAGTCTGCCGATTAGCGTGTGTTTGAGTGTGTGTGTGTGTGTGTTTCCTTCTTTTCCCCAACTATGTATCTGGGCTTTTGTCCAGATACATAGTTGGGGGGGGGGGGGGGAGAGAGAGAGAGAGAGAGAGCGCGAGCGAGTGCGCGCATATCTGTGTGTGAGGTTGACATTGTGTGTGGAGAGGGGTGGGTGGGCATGGGTGTGTATGTGTCCTTGAAAGAGAGAGAGTGGATACTGAGAGTGTGGGTGAGAGAGTGTATGTGTATGAGAGAGAGCGAGAGTGTGTGTGTGTGTGTGTGTGTGTGTGTTTTGCTGTGCGTGCAGGTTCCATGATTTTAAACCGTGCCATGTCTGAATTGATTTCTCACTCTGCAGATGAAGCGCTGTTTCTCCTCTGAGGATTTAAAAACTCTGTGTGTGTGTGTGTGTGCGCGTGTGTGATCTGTTCTTCTCAGAGATATCAACAAAAACACACCATCACCTTCTCTCTATTTCACTCACTCTCTCTCTCTCAGTATTTGTCCTTGGGTTAGGTGTTCTCTGTCTCCTAGACAAAAGTGTAACATTGGAGATATTTTTTCGTTTTTCACGCTACGTCTCCTCTCAGGACATCACACTGCATGGCCCTATGCATGGTTTTTTTTGCTGTTTTTGTTTTTTATTATTTCATTTTTCATTATATAACCATCATTGTTTATGCACATGAAAAGAACAACCGATACGATTACAGGAAGATTGTATTAATCTCAAATCATTTCTCTGTCTCTTATTCTCTCTCTCTCTTCTTTTGTTTTGCTTTTTTTAATATGTTTTCACCCTGTTTCTCTCTTGTTCTCTCTGATCTGGGACTTGTCAGATCATGCAGGCAGCAGTTTGACCCAAACAAACCATTGACCTAAACAAACTGTCGACCCAAACAAACTCATGAGCAACGTTTTCTTATGTTTTCAAGATTATTTTATTTAAAAAAAAAATAAATAAAATAAAAATAATAAAGCTTTGCATTCAAAATGATAATTTATAGTTGATCTCTATTGGTATTGGATTTGTGTCATTCCTAACTTCATTTCCCATCTTTGTCCTTCACTTTTTCAGGCTGATCATAAAAGAGAAAGCTAGACTAAAGAAAAACCCAATATGTTTTAGGCCGATGTAGTCCACACCCAACTTCAGTCAAATACAGTGTATTTTATTCTCCCTCTCTCTTTTTTTCTCTTTGTTTCTTTTGCTCTTTGTCCTCTATGACCGCTATGCTGGGAGTGGAGTGTGACGCGGGTGTGTGTCAGTGGGAACCCAGTCTGTGTGTGTGCGTGTTTATTGTATGTGGGGGGTGGTACAGTAGTACAGTATCTCCCCACAGTGTGACATACTTATACTCACTGGGTGGGGCTTCCAGTGATTAACTGGAATTTGTTCCAGAAACACTATGAACCGAATAGCATAGTGTGTCAAAGAAAGAAAGGAATAAAGACACAGTAAACAAACGTTTTCCTATTGACCAAACCCTTTTCTCAAAGGACTTCAAAGCTCCTTCTGTTACCTCAATTAAATATGTACATTATCGTCTCACAAGAGTGTAAATGTGCCACACACACACACACACACACAGGTTATCTGTATACAGAATTAATCCACAGAACACAGCATCAGCCTAAATGAAGAATGGACTGATACATAGAGACCCAAACCTGAGCCGATTATGGTCATCCTGTGTGTGTGTGTGTGTGTGTGTGTGTGCGTGTGTGTCTGTGTCGTCCTCAACACACTCGTCCTCAGACTGTGTGTGATGACTGGGCTGTGTGTGTGTCTGTAGTCAGGGGATGAGTGCTGGCTGTTCTCTGTCAACCATCAGGTGCTCTGCCTATCTCCTCCAGCCCTTCTGTCTCTCAGGCCAACTTAATAATGCACCGTACTGAACAAAGATTCTCATTAAAAAGAATGGGGGGTATGAGTTTAAAATGCTGAGCACAACACATTTTACATGTGCAAAGAGAACATAATGTTGTTCTCCACACTTCCTAATGAAATGAAGTAAGACTAGACTGATGAGGGCAGAGTGTTGGCATGGATCCAGATTTATTTTGGCTGGTGGATGTATGGTGGTACTGCAAGCGCTGGGCTGTTGTTTTGCTGTATGCAGATGAATGTGCATGTGTGTGTGTGTACACATATTTTACAACAAAGGTGGGTCTTTCTCTGACTAAATATGCAGACATATGTGCGTATAAAATGCATCTCTGACATATGTGTTTCTTTCCTTTATGTGTGTGTGCACTCGTGTGTGTGTGTCTTTCTCTCCACCACACACTCCTATGTTCCACCATGTTACCTGCCAGTAAGGAACAGCATCATGAAAACAGACAGAATGAGGTAGGATCAAAAGAAAGAAAGAGAGAGAGAGGAGGGAGAGAGAGAGAGAGAGAGAGAGAGAGGAGGGAGAGAGAGTGAGAGAGTGTGCACCCTCAGGCTTGAGGACCAGCTGCTCTCTTCCTTTTTCCTCTTTCCATCTCTAGTCTTTCACACCCACAGAGGGCCCAGAGTGGATCCCCAGGTTGGATTAGGAATCAATCCAGGTTATGTGTTATTGCCTTGGGCTGGAGCAAGGACGGCCGTCCCCTGGCTCCTTCATGCCATGGTTATAAATGCAGAGGCAGTGTTGTTTGATGTAGGGTAGAGTTTGTAGGGCCAGCGTGTGGGTCACAGATGGATGGAGAACACAATTGGCGAACACAGAGGTGCATCTTACATTAACCATTCAGGGTTCACACCCCCAAGCTGCGCAACCCCCCCCCCAAAGTAAAGTCAGTGAGTCACGGCCATTCCTCCTCTCACCATTCACCGGCTATCCATGACAACATATGAAACTGAAGCTACCTTTGCACAGATGATTCTCTCCACCAATCAGGTCGCACTGCTGGACGATGTTATGGCAGTGTGAAATGGAAGAGTATATGTTAAAATCACTCAGCTCCTCTGACATGGCTACTGGAGGACATACTGGAGAGACCATCAGGAACTGGGTGCTCAACATGGGGAGGAAAGGAGCGGGTACTATTTAAAATAAAACATGACACCAGCCTGACAGTCAAAGAGCAGCCATCACGTCATCCAGAGGACTAAAGTAAACAAGCAAATTTGTAAGGAAACCATTCATTGCACCTCTAAACAGCTGTTGTGTTATAAAAACATCTATTTTTTGATGTGATATTGCAATCATCATACTAATATTTTGAGCCAATAAGCTGACTAATACTGTACACACACACACACACACACACACACACACAAGAGGTTTTAGTTCATAAAGAAACTCATTTTCACTCGTCAGCGGGAACTCTGGTTGAATCTGTTGAAAGAAAGCACTTCAGAAATGAATGCCTATTTTACTTCTGAAATGAAATCCATTACCTATTAACATGTGAAACCTCTCATTACCAAAAGCCTGTTAAGAAAACAATAGCATAGTGCTAGTGGTTTGCATGGCTAATATTCAGAGCAGAGCACGGCTTTAAGAAGACCAGGTATCAGTCTATTAATACAATACCTTGATTCAAGTATACGCCGCTTTGTTATTTCCATTTTACTCTGTGTTTTGAAAGTGGTGAGGGAGTGCAGTGGAAAAAGAGAGTGAGAGAGAAAAGGAAAGGTGTTTTGACAACTTGAGAGCAACGGAATGATGCCGGCCAAATAATTTCTTTCTCTCTCTCTTTTTTTTTTTTTTTTCCTTTTCGCTTTTTCTCCTTTTTTTTGGTTTGTCAGAGCCAGAACTTTGTATACAATATGTATTTGTCAGGTAGGTATCACTCCACAATGTTTCTTTTTTTTCTTCTCCCTATCTCTGCTTTTCCAAACTGACCTTAAATGGTTATGGAAAGAGGCCATCAAGCAGTAGATTTTTGGAGATGTTGAGCTTGTCTCTTGTGAAACTGGAGTAGTACAGTCCAAAACTATATTAATCATGTTCACTGATACATTTCCCAAGTTCACTGCATTTTTCACTGATAATGTCATCAGTTGAAAGATACGACCAGAAAGTTAAAAAAAAAAAAAAATTGTTTCAGAACAGAAATGTTGGATACCTGAAAAGTGATGAAGCAAAAGCCACTGCACACAAGATCAAAGTTCTAATTCCTGGGGAAGCAAAAATAAATTGCATATCTTTAACGGTTTTGGAGTCTAGTATCTGTGAGAAGTGAAAAACACATGTTGTGACTCATCCCCTGGTCGTTTAAACACACACCTCCTCTAACCTGTCAATCATCCAGCAGGACCCGGTCAAACAGGCTGCCGTGGTAAGCTCAGGTCACTTTCCATCTGAGCTGTGAGAGAGATGAGGACGAAAAAAAGGAATAGCAAAGGAGGATAAAGCATAGACAGACTCCTAAACTGCTGAAAACAGACATCTGTATTCCAATCACAGCACTGACTTCAGCACAAAAACCAATTTTCACTCTGTTTTATAACATGGGCAGTTATACTACCCACATATGGACCACTCAGACAGTACTAAGTTTAGATGTTTGCTTGTGATTATACAAACCCTGTTTTTTTTTTTTTTTTGGGGGGGGGGGGGGGGGGGGGGGGTTCTCACACAAAACAAGAAATCATTGTGTTTCTGTCATCTACTACTTCATCCCTGAAAAAGTTCTGCTTCTGTTTGAAAGTGCCAGGCAGAGATGTCGTCTGCCATTCGATTGTGTGTATTCATTGTCAAACTGTATTTCTCAGGAGTGTCTCAGCCATCTGGTGGAGTGCACTTAAGTGCTCGCATTCAAATGTAACCACTTTCCTCTTTCATAAATGAAGTGGTCCAAGTGATTAGGCACACTGTCTGTTGACTGTCTGTGAGAGCTGTGATTGGGCACACTGTCTGTTGACTGTCTGTGAGAGCTGTGATTGGGCAGACTGTCTGTTGACTGTCTGTGAGAGCTGTGATTGGGCAGACTCTCTGTTTACTGTCTGTGAGAATTGTAATTGGACAGACTGTCTGTTGAGTGTGTGTGAGAGCTGTAATTGGGCAGACTGTCTGTTTAATGTCTGTGAGAGCTGTAATAGGACAGACTGTCTGTTGACTGTCTGTCAGGGCCGTGATTGACCAAACTGTCTGTTGACTGGTGTCCAAGGCTGCAGACACACAGCGCTTCTCTCCATTTCTCCCACTCTCCTCTTCTTGCTCTTCTTCTCTCTCTCTCGCCAGTCTTTCCCTCACTTTATCTCTTATGCTATCTGTCTGTTTCACTTTCTTTGCTTTGTTTCTTTTGAACTCACAAACACAGTGCAAGAAGGAAAACAGATTTTTGTCTTTTTGTTATTAAAAATCAAGTACATCAATGTATTCAAATGTTTGGTATTTTATGCACAACAAATAAAAGAAAAGAAAAAAAAATAGAAAGAGGCTCATTCAGGATTCTTCAGTTCTTGCAACTGTCTCTGGGGTAATTGATGCAAATGTTTGTTTTCTTTTACCGAGACAAACATTAATTAGAATTGCTGTTTAATGATTGTATTGGGCTGTTTGTCTGTCTCTATAACAAGGCCCACACTGTAGTCAGTAATTAGTAATTGTTGAGAGGGTAATTATTAAACTGGAAATACTTGTTTTTCTTTTCCTTTTCTTTTCTAGTTTTTCTTTCGTTCTTTGCTGTCCCCCGCCTTTCTCCCCCGAGGCTGAGACAGTTCATGCACGGTCTGATTATAGGGGAATCAAACACTACACGAGCCAGAGCTATCTATCTATCTATCTATCTATCTATCTATCTATCTATCTATCTATCTATCTATCTTTTTTTTTCTTTTACTTTTTTTTCCTCACCACTAGACACACACACACACACACACACACAAACACAGCTCTGCTGTTCTCACTGTGAGGTTAGGCATGGGTAGGTATATAAGCATGAACTCGGCCAACAGGGAGACAAAACATGTCTTTAAACCTGCAGTGGTTTCACCAGGCTCCCTGAAAGAGGTCAAAGGTTTCCTCTTTTTTTTTTTGTTTTTTTATCCATAATCTTCCAAGATTTTCTTCCTGAACCTCCATATTATATCTACTTGCTTTCACAGCAGAAAACTGTGATGAGAAACATATGCTTGGGGCTCACTGCTTTCACACCTCCTCCCTCCCTCCTTCCTTCTCTCACTCTCTTTCTCCCCCTCTCTCCCCACCACTGTCCTTCGCTGCCCCTGTAACCCTAAACCTGCCGGTAAAGAGGGGATTCCTCGTCTCTCTCCTCCGCAGTCGGTTGGGTCTATCCCAGTATGAGCTCGACCAGCTGGATGAACTGGAGAAGCCCTGAGATGGCCTGAGCCTAACATCCCTGCTCTGTGTGGAGGGAGTGCCGTAAGAAATCAGAGAGGACAAGGTGTGGAAGAAAAGAAGAGAAAGAAAAGAGATGAAGAATAAGGAATGTAAACTTTTTGTGGACATTTTAGGGGAGAGGTGCCTAAATACCTGCAGAGAAAGAGAGAGAGAGAGAGAGAGAGAGAGAGAGAGAGAGAGAGAGAGCCTGCACATCTGGCACTGTCAAAACACAGCACACACACACAATTACACCAATCTCCAAAACACTCCTCCAGAAAAATACCACACTTTCACACCAACGCAAACACACACACACACACATACACACACAGGTTCACATTCCAACTCAAAAACAAAAAGCTTTGAGTAGAAAAGAGCAGGACAGCTGCCAAAGCTCTGTCCTTCTCTGTGTTGGAACACTGCAGGATTAGGCTATAAACCAAGGAATGTGTTTGAACTGTGTGCCTGAACATAGAGCAAAACATGTTCTCTCTCTCTCTCTCTCTCTCTCTCTCTCTCAGTCATAAAATAGATACCTTAAAATCCCTCTGAGGGTTCAGGTTATATCTCTTCAGGGCTAGGGAAGTAGTATGATGGAGACATTTGTCCAAGTGAGTGTTTGTGTGTGTGTGTGTGTGTGTTAGTCATATTAACAAGGTTCTTTATAGAAACACTCTTACAGAATCCCCTGAGCTCTGCATTTATGTAATATGATCAAATGTGTTTATAGCATTGATCCTGATGTTTTGGTTATGAGTAGAGTAGCATGCGCTTCATCAGGTGAGTGTAATTAACGGAAATCCATACAGCATCCCTGACTCATCCACACCACCCGGAAAAACACATCACTTCTCCAGAGTCACTACGTTTATGGGCCCAGGCAAATGAGGATGGAGATGCAAGACACTGATTGATGAATGAGGACAAAACACACACACACACACACCCACACACACACACACACACACACACACTGAATAGAGACACAAGCTTGTTCTCACTTGCCTTCACTCTAACATATATATGTGAGTGTGTGTGTGTGTGTATTAAACTGGTCTTTAATTTCCACAAATTAATATTCACAAATTGTCATTTTCACATTCACTAAAAATGTCAGTGTTAATGCTGAATGACATAAAAAACAACCATTAAACCCATTAAGCAATAGTACAATAATAATTTATCGCATCCAAATGAAAGGTCTTCATTTAAAAAAATTTTTTTTTTTCATCTTTTCACTCTGATGAGTCTGGTACTGGACAACCCAGCATCACCTCAGGAGCTAGGCTATAAATGACAAACCCACAAACGCTCAGGACATTACTGAATACTCTAACAGAGCTGTGAATGTGTTCAGGCCATTACTGAATACTCTAACAGAGCTGTGAATGCGTTCAGGCCATTACTGAATACTCTAACAGAGCTGTGAATGTGTTCAGGCCATTACTGAATACTCTAACAGAGCTGTGAATGTGTTCAGGCCATTACTGAATACTCTAACAGAGCTGTGAATGTGTTCAGGCCATTACTGAATACTCTAACCCGGCTGTGAATGTGTTCAGGCCATTACTGAATACTCTAACCCGGCTGTGAATGTGTTCAGGCCATTACTGAATACTCTAACAAGGCTGTGAATGTGTTCTAGCCAGTACTGAAAATTCTAATGGAGCTCTGAATGTGTTCAGGCTGTTACTGAGCTCTCTAACAGGGATGTGACTGTGTTCAGGCCATACTGAACACTCTAATAGGGCTGTAAATGTGTTCAAGCCATTACTGAGCACTCTAACAGGGCTGTGACAGTTTGTTAACTGTCACTGAACACAGCAATAAGAGTCCTGTACTTAAGACCAGTGAAGATTTATAAAATGACATTGTCTCACTGTGCTCTGCACAACACAGTCGCAAAATATGGTCCCTCAGGTCCTTATTCCAATATTACAGGCATCTTTTCCAGTTTAGTATAGTCTGTGCACCTTTGCCAGTCCCACTCTCACCACTGCATTTAGCTTTGAATATTTTTTTGTCTCTTTACTGGGGAGAAGGATGCTCAGGTAATAAAACCCTAGTTCTAGTTTCAGAGCAATGCTTGGTCTTTTTCCTATCTGTTTTGAAACATTTTGAATTTGCATGTTGTCACTGATAGGACTTGAAACTTCTTTATACAGCAGTCACTGACAATTCCAGAATGTGGATTAAGCTCATTTCAAATCCAAGAGCATTCACACCTTATTTATACTGCACTCATGTATGCCGCGCTTTAGTCAATTCAGTTTGACCGCCTGTTGGCGTGTGTGTGTGTGTGTACTCACATTTTTTCAGAAAATATCATTAATAAGACTCACTACAGAAGTGACAAACCACCAAACGTGCAGCCAATATGAAAGGTGTAAGCACTAATAATGTGTAACTGTTAATAAAAGATGTGTTTTCATTTCATTTTTGCCAAGCTGTGAGTGGCAAGTCCCCTGATACTCCACACTGCCAGAGTAGATCACTGTAATTTACACACACACACACACACATGCACATTAAGGTCATACATGTATTCAGGGCCCCTGTTTGCAGATGAAACTGTGTGAGTTGGTTTGCACCAAGTCACTTTTATCTCTCTCTTATGGTGGGAAACCCTTAGAGATAATGGGGCTTTGATATCGTGTGTGTGGTTGTGTGTGTGTGTGTGTGTACACATACACGCTTAACATACATTATCTCACATTATTATTCTACATCATAACCGTGTTCACGCCTCACAGGATATGCCTCAGCTCTGTCACTCAAACAGAGAGAGAGAGAGAGAGAGAGAGAGAAAGAGAGAGAGAGAGAACTGGTGAGAAGCGAAGAGTGGAAAAGGAGAGGAGGATGTGAATGAATAAGAGATGGTACGGGGAGCTGACCTCTTTAAATTGCCATGTTCAGTCACAAAGGGAAAGCTGAGATTTGTGTTCAGGTCTCTGGGTTGAAGTTGAGTTTTGTGTTCAGGTCTCTAGGTGAAGTTGGGTTTTGTATCGAGGGCTCTGGGTTCAAGTTTGGTTTTGTATCAAGGGCTCTGGGCAGAAGTTGGGTTTGTGTTGTGTGCTCTGTGGGACAGGTCACCCTGTTTCCTGAATTAGAACAGTGTGGTCAGGTACCCAAAGATTTGTCCTCCACCCACCACCTCAACACACACACAAATTCAATTTAAGATTTTGTCCTGTGTGTGTGTGTCTACATGTACAGACTAGCAGTAATCTGGAGTGTTAATGTCCTCTTTAAGCACTATCTTTCACTCATTCACATATTGCATATTCATTCATGTCCTCAAATGTCATTCTAACACCCCCCCCCCCACGGGGAAAAAAAAAAAGAAGGGGCTGGCCAGAACATTAGTCCAACTCACTGCTAATATTTTTTTCTCGACACACTCTCCCTCCTCTCCTCTCCAAATGTCCCCAAGACACTTCATGGGGGATTATGCATTATGTATCTACTTTTTGAGCCCCACCGCCCCCCCCCCCCCCCCCCCCCCCCCCCGCCCCCCAAAACAAATTCCAATGTGACTGGAACATATATTCTTATGTGTGGATTTAATTAAGAAAGAGTGGGGCTAGAATTAAAAATGTATGATTGGAAATTTGCCTCTGGTGTCTCTGCTCTCTCTCTCTCATGTTGTGTTTCATATGAAGAAACAGCGTAGAGTTTCAGTTGAGGCATGAGGCACTGAACTTAATTAGGAGCTTCAGGAGAGAGATGAACTCCTTTTCCCCAAGGGTCTGAAAACGACAAATCAGCCATTTTAGCGAGTGTGTAAAGGAGAGGAGAGGAGAGGAGAGGAGAGGAGAGGAGAGGAGAGAGAAGTGGATCAGGAAAAATGGGGAAAAAGAAAGTGGAGGATAAAAAGGGGAAAACAACAGTGCAGAAAAGGAGAGATGACAGAGACGCACACATATACACACCTCTCAGTAGCTAAACTATTAAAGTATTTCCAGGCAACAAGTGAGGTCTTCTGTCAGTTCAAGCTCTTTGGCCTAAGGGCACAGTGGAGTGTGTGTATGTGTGTGTGTGTGTGTGGTGAAAATGTTTTTCATGTAGTTATCTTTGGAATGTCTCCAGACTGCCTCCTGCCTAAGTAGCAGTTACAATCCTGAGACAACAAACCAAATCTCAGTGTGTGTAACCACATGAAACACACTGCCAGACACCACACACAGATGCACGCATGAAAAATAAAACGTGACAGAGAAAGAGAGATTGACTGAGAGACAGGGGCGGGGCAAGGGGAGGGGGGGTGCATGGACCACCCTGGAGATTTGATTGGCCACCCTTGGTTCCACTCAAAAATCCAAGTCTATGATTGGCCAGGACTGCCACCCTTGAATGAATCAATGCTCCACTTGGGCCATCCCAGGCAAAAAAGTCTATAATTGCCACTGCTGAGAGAGGAGCTATCCAATCGAGAGAGAGAGAAACAGAAAGATAATGACCAATCAAGAGAGAGTGAAAGAGAGCAACTAGACTGGGTGACCGATGGGGAGAAAGAGGAACAGAGTGGCTGACCAATCGAGAGAGAGAGAGAGAGAGAGAGAGAGAGAGAGAGAGAGAGAGAGAGCGAGAGAGAGCGAGAGAGAGGCTGACCAATGGGGACAGAGGTGTGCAGCAGACAGAGCACTGTGTTACAGGTAAATTTGCATACTGGAGCATTCACACTGTTCACAAATCACACTGTGGAGTCCTCCTCCAGCAAGTCTTGTTTGGTTATTTTTCTCTCTTTCTAACACACGCGCACACACACACACACACACACTGGCATGCTGCCACTGCCCGCACTGACAACAAAAGAACACAACAAACACACGCGGTTTCAGCAACCATTATACGATCACATGTCAGTGTATATGTAAAAGTTCTTCCTCATTCTCTCCTCTTATCTGAAATGTTTCCGCACCTCTCTCTCTCTCTCTCTCCCTCTGTCATTCACTCACTCAGAAAAAAGAAAAAAAAAAAAAAAGCGCTTTGGTGACATAAGCAACAGTAGCTTAGTGGGACTGGACCCTTTTCAGCTGCTCCAGGACCCCTCCACTCTCTCCACTGTGGCCCTACCTCAGGTACCCAATCTCAGCCAGACTCATGACTCTGTATCCCTGCCTCCCATCCAGACAAATGAAGGCCTTACATTCATACCACCGACCACAGCAGCTCCAACAGACAGGACGCAATACAATGGGGTTCACAGACAGATCAGAATCTGATGGAGAAACTCAAAAAAAAAGAAAGAAAGAAAAGGAAGAGACAGAAGAGTGAGAATGAGATGGAAAGAGGAGAGAAAAGAGAGAGAATGAGGGATTTTTGATAACATTGCTTTGGAGGTGGCATATGGAGCATGTTTGTGTTTAACCGTTGCATCATCAGATTTCTGCTGAGGAGAAAATGGCTTCATTACGAAGTAGTCTGCTGTTGCGAAGTGTTCACTTGCAGAAAGGAGGAGGTCAGGGAAATATGTGTGTGTGTGTGTGCGCGCGCGTGTGTGTGCGTGTGTTATCAAAGGGATAAACATAAGCATGTGACACTGCTTTCTATACATTGTTAGAGTATGTTTTATTAGTCTATTACATTAGCTCATTTAGACATACACACTAGCGTGTATACAGATGGACATGCAGGCTTGCGCGCAGTTTAGAATCACGTTGCAGCAAAATCAGTGACACCGCAGTCTTTTTTTTCACAAGGAAATATAATAAATATTTTCAAAGACAGCAGACTAAAAATCTTTGTTCTCCGTCTCGCTACAGAGGTTTTTCCAGTGTCAGACAGTCACTGCGTTTGGGTACTGAATCTAAAAGACTGGCAGTCCCTGTAGACGCAGCTTGTCGGCTCAATGCCTAGCTTTGACTTGCATCATGGCCTGAGATTGCGATCAATGTACACACCAGAAGCAATTAACCCTTCTGACACCATTACAGTGTACATTGGGATTAGGCTGTGACAAGATGATGTACGTTTGTTTAAGCCTATATCCACGCTATTTACCTGTCTGTTTCATAGAGATTGATGTTCTGCGTGTTTTCACAAATGGGATGTTTGTCAAAAGAATCCAGTAGCGTCTCTGTGGAATGTCGAAAAGGAATGTTACAAATTATTTGCTAGCCAAACATCTCTCTCTCTCTCTCTCTCTCTCTGTATGTTTGTGTGTTATTCAGAATCTAAACAAAAACTGAGCAGACGCAATGAAACTCAACAATAAAAGCACAGCGTTGTTGGCAAACGTGCGTTTTCCGTGCGGAGAGCAACAATACTGGCCGGCGTTAAAAGAACGCGCTGAGTTACGAGGGGAGTACGGCGTGAAACCACTGATGTTCTCTTTCTCCGGCTAATTTCATCTTGTGAATCGAGTGATCTTTCAAAGCGGGACACATCCTTAACAAGTCGGTTACCAAATAATTTTTGGTTCGTACAACGAGTCTGGAGGCCGAGTTGGAGAGGCACAGAAGGACATTACCGCACGCTTCACAGAGCTTTGCTTGTCAACGCAGGCAGCATCCAGGTGGCAGGCAAAATGCTACATGACTTTCTCACGCTCTGACCGCAAGACCAAAGTCATGACGACAAGATGACAAACTCTAAATTAACTACACGGTATGCGATTGAAAGTTATTAGCCCCTCAAAAAAGGAAAAGAAAAAAAAAAGAATAAAATAGTGGGCGGAATGAGGTAGCCTACTAGAGAGGAAAATTACCATAGTAACGCGAACGTCGTTTAAGTCCCACCCAGGGCTTCTGTGCAAGCAGCGTAGACAGGACTACCAAATTCTCATCTTGTTCAAACAGCGTCGTGCGAGCGCAGATAAGAGCTTGCCATTTTAAAAAATAAATGAGATTTCCGATTGTCATGTCACGTCATCAGTTCACTCAGAGCAAAAGCAGGGAGGGGCGAAAACACTCTTTTCAGAAGGATTTAAGGCCAACTCCTAGTAAATCTTTCAAACGCATTCAAAGAGGGGAACGAGAACGAGTAGATAAAGACGGTGCCTTTTTAAATGATGTAGACGGGGTCATGGTGCTAGTGCTAACATGTCGGCTACACGACCTAAATTATCACAACACGCTGTCCGCCGCGGGAGTTACTAGAGAAACGTGGGGATGTTCTCGTTGACACACATGCGCCTGCGTGCTTATTGTGTAATGAAGAGTAGAAACGCAGAGCTGCAGTAGCCCACCGTTTGTCTTGTGGACTGGGATTTGATTAAAGTGAGACAGAGAAACGGACACACGAAACTGGTCTTGAACAAGTCTGTGGAGGGGGAAAAAAAACAAAAAAACTTTACATGCCGGTACCAATCATTAAGTGCACAGACAGATCCATTTTCTTTTATGAGCAGACGCTATGGGCACCCAAACTTTAATGTTTTTGTTTTAATGGACGACATGAATTTACGAAATAAGGCTACACGCGGTACAATCAACCGTCAGATTTGGTTACAAATTGGTCTGTTTTCCACTCGTCAATCCTCTGCTCTCTCTGGAAGTTTGTGTTGGAGAAAGAAAAAGTTTAGATGCTGCCTTGTGAGCCGCTGCATTGCTTGCAGAGGTAGAGTGATGCTACTTATTCTTCTAAACGAGCTGAAAAGCTTCAGCAGAGAAAAGGCGCTCTCATAAAAATAAATAAATGAACGAAAATGCATTTTTTTAAAAAAGTTATTAGCAAACATTATCTAATTAATAACCCATTTCTCAAACGTTGTTTTGCTGATCATGTTTTGAATTATTGTGTGGTCATGTAAGCTCTCTTTATATTATTATACTGCCCGGGGTGATGTTGTCAATGCCCCCAAATATCTAGAATTTGTCTTGTTTACTCTCTCCAGAAATAAGCACCTCTCATTTGCCTAATTGAGGGCTTGATGTCCAGTGAAGGTCTGAAGGCATAAATAACACCAAACAGATGTAAAAGCAAATTTTACAAATCTTACTCACTCGTTAAAAAAAGAAAGAAAGAAACTAGATCCATCTGTTCTCCCTCCAAACAATACAGTTTAAATATGGTCTTAATAAACGTGACAATTTGATGGATTTTATTACGTTTTTCCCTTGCATGGATTTTATTAGAGCAGTGGATGATGATCAGTAATGAAAGAGTGGAATGGGGGGGGGGGGGGGGGGGGGGGGGGGGGTTGATTGCGGTTGGATTTGGGGGTTAGGCCTTTGGTGTGTGCGGTGAAGACTCAGGTTTACTCCTGCCCTATGGTTGGTTGTTCTCACCATCCGAGGTAGGCGGACTGGGTGTTTGTGTGACTGACCGGGCATTTGTGTGACTGGGTGTTTGCGTGACAGACTGGGTATTTGTGTGACTGGGTGTTTGTGTGACAGGTCATTGCACGTGTTGATTGGAGAAAAGAAGGACAGGAGGATGATACAAGGGTTGGAGGGATGGACAGAAGGACGGATGCCCCCCCCACCCCCCAGTCTGGCCTGACTTGTCTACAGGGAGCATCAATACACTCCATGATTATGATGACTTGAATTGGCAATGAAAAATGCAAGAACCAAAAAAAAAAAAAAAGGAAGTACTTTGAGGGGCTGTTTTTATCCTCAAAAGACTTCATTAGAGAGAACTTCATTCTCTCTTTCTCTCTCTCTCACTGTCTTTATCATACAAACACCCCCAAAACACCTCTGGACACTACTGCCCAAAACCCTCATTCCAGTAATTCTGAAACCCACCCACACCCACGAGAGACAGGCAGAGAAAGAGAGAGGGTGAGAGAGAGAGTGAGAGAGGGGGGAAACAGTAAAATCATAACCACCTTTTTAATGATGTGGGTGGAGTCACATGTCAGCAGCTTTAAATCATCCTATATAATTAATGCCAGGAACCAAAACAAGTTTGTGTGTGTGTGTGTGTGTGTGTGTGTGTGTGTGTGTGAGGGGGGGGGTTTCAAACAAAACTGCAATCTGGAAAACAGGCATTCCTAAGAAGGTGTGGAGAAGAGGTATTGACTCCATAATTCAAGGGATTGGGTAACAGCTAGCCTTGCCTCTCATAAACTGAGGCCACACGACCTTCATTTTTCAACAGGCAGCGCAGCGCGCTCCCGCGCTCTGACAAGATTTATCGGCCGCCGTTAATAGCGTCTGCTCTCTCAGGTGGGTTCTCACTGGTCTGGGGGTCCCACCAGCCCATGTGAGTGAAGTACTAATGAATATTTCTCCTTTACCATCTCATATCTCAGCTTTTTAGTGCTCTGGACTGAGATACACGCAAATGCACACACAGACAGAGAGAGACAATCAGAGAGATAGACAGAGAACACTTGCATTTGTATAAAAACAACACTGACAACACATGCGGGAATAGTCATGTCTAATACACATGAAAACATATCACAGACACAGACAATCCTCCTGCCAAAAGATGAGACATACCCCCAGGAGAGTAACAGCCTGTGTTGAGATGAGATGATCAGCTCTCTGAATACACTCACACACACATACATACACACACACACACATACACACACACACAGCGCTCCGTCCCTAATCTCTTTTGAGGGGTTTACTCTACCATGGTATGCCCAGAGAAGCATGAATGGCATGAATCCAGGCAGTGAAATTAAGATTGACTAAAACCTTTGTCTCTCCTCATCATGCAGGACAGTACCTCACACGTGGAGAAAAATTGTATCCTTTGGACAAATATGTCTGGTCTCTGCATTATTTAGTCCCCACACTGTTTGATCTCAGCTTATGCAGTCAAGAGATCTGGCTTTGTGTAATATTTCACACCTCACACTAAAGCAAACAGCAGTCTGAGAAAGCCTGCAAAGCCCAAAGGGCAAATACAGAATGGCCCTCACAGGAGTCCCCACACTGGCAAGAACCAGTGTGTGTGTGTGTGTGGGAGAGAGAGAGAGAGAGAGAGAGAGAGAGAGAGAGAGAGAGAGAGAGAGAGAGAGAGCCCAAAATTAAATCCATTTGAATTTGTAGCAGCAGTAAAGTGTGGACCCAACAAAATGTTTGGATTACAGAACTAAACTTATCAGTATGCACTGTCAGTACTGGACACACACACACACACACACAAAAGACATGTGTGCATCCATCTGGTTAACAAAGTATCTGATTGGTTGGCTGTTACTGGCTAGTGACAAACTGAATGTATTTTTTGACCCTTTCATAGCTCATCTTTCCATTTATGGAGCAATGTGTCGGTTTTTCATTTTCATCTCTTCATTTGTATGAAGAGGACTGACAGCATCATCACGCAGACTGTAAGATTGACTTGAGAGAGCACGCACACGCACACACACACACACACACACACACACATACACACACACACACACACACACACATACACAGACAACACATACACACAGGCACACACACACACACACACTCACACATGTACACACTCACACAAATTTAAGCCACAAGTACACACAGTTTCAGCAACACACACACACACACACAGATAGATGAAGCAAACACTTACTGACATACACTCAAAATACCCACGCAGGATTTGAATTTACAAGCAGAGAACAGAAAGACCATCACTGTTCCAGGCAGTCAACCCTGCTCTCCTCCTCCTGACACAAACACACACACACACACACACACACACACACACACACAGTCAACCCTGCTCTCCTCTTCCTGACACACACACACACACACACACACACACACACACACACACACACACAGTCAACCCTGCTCTCCTCTTCCCGACTCTGACAGTAACTATTCCCCTGTGCTTCCCCTCCTGTGTTAAGTGATGTTAGACTTAAGCTAGAACCATTTTAAAACACAACAGGAGAACAATAACACACACACACGCACACTTACACACACACACGAGTGTACATCACTGTGAGACCTTTATATGCGCCACGATCACATCTATGGGACAGTGCCAAGAGTGTAAACTGCACGTTCCCCTCTCCCCCTCTGCTTGGCTGACGTGAACTGTGAAGGAATTGATGCTTGTCAAGGAGAAGGGGATTACCTCTTGAGGAAGGAAGAAAGAAAAGAAAAGAAGGAGAAGAGAAGGAAAGCTTTCATCACAGATCTAACAAGCACATGTGGTATAGAAACTGAGATCCTTCATTCAGTGCAATCAAATTGGAAAAAGTGAAAAGAGAAAGAGAGAGAGAAAGAGAGAGAGAGAGAGAGGTAAGGGTCTCAACACTGCCATCTGTAATCAGCTCCATGGCAAGCAGATACATTTGGCATTATTTTCACTCCTGCACTCACACGTGTGTGTGTGTGTGTGTGTGTGTGTGTGTCTGTGTGTTTTCTTTTTCCCTGTAGTCTCTTTATCTCTTAGTTTTTTTCTCTGTCTTAGCTTTCATGGACTTACTGTGAAAAATGTTACTGACTCTCCGTAGTCTAATCACTGCCTGATTCAACCAGGACTATTTCCTCCAACACACTCTGAGCCTCGCAGAGGGACTCAAAGTATGAGAGTCAGAGGGTGAAGAAGAAACAGAGGAAAATCAAGAAGTGTGTGTGTGTGTGTGTGTGTGTGTGTGTGTGTGTGTGTGTGTGAGAGAGACAGAGAGAGAGAGAGAGAGAATAAGACTCATAGACGAAAGAAATAAAGAAAGACAGAAAGAATTAATTAAGATTTATTTATTTTGTTCTTTACTGTAATCAAATATACTCATTGTCTTATAATGCTTTATCAAAATATTTGTCTATTGCCCTGCCAATAAAGTTTGGAGAAGGTTTTCTGATGGTCATTTTCAAAACTCACTCCAACCTCCAACAGCACCATTGGTGTCAGTCAAAGCAGATTGACTACTTAAAGGGAGAACATATATATATATATATATATATATATATATATGTGTGTGTGTGTGTGTGTGTGTGTGTGTGTGTGTGTGTGTGTATGTGTGTATTTCTCTTTATAATGTTTGTAAGAGTCAGCAGAAAGCATCTTGAAGTTACCGCCGCTACTGCCTGTTTTGTAGCTTATGTTTCATAAAATGTTATTAATATTTTTATTCATATGTTTTCAGAGCCTGTGTCTATATCCCTTGTCCATGGCAAACACAATACTTAGATTTAAGCTCCGAACCCATTGTTATTGCCATGACCTGACCAGTAATTACCATATGAAAGAAGGATATTAATCAAGAAGTTAAAGAAGACATTTACTGACCGGAGCTGTTTCAAAGGTTTCTCCTCAGGGGGAGCTACCTTTCCATGGTAGATCTGAGAGATATTGATCTGTGTTATTTCTCAGGACTGATCTGTGTTATTTCTCAGGACAGAGTCATGCATGTACAGAAAACCTTCAGACATGTCAGTTCTGTGTGCTCAAGCTTAGGACCACGTGTGGCTACATTTGCTCTACATTTGAGGCAAATTCGCTGCAAGTGGGATTTGCATGACACTGAGTGTGTGTAGCAGTGGAGGTGTGTCTTTATCTCTTAAAGACAGCCCCAGGCCTGTGGAAACAATGCCTTCACCACAGGGCAGGGAGCATACTGCTTTTTCAACCTGCTCACCTGCTACAGGGCATAACACAGGTTGTTTGCTCTGAAAAATAAACCATAATATCACTCTCTGGCCTTCATGATCTCTGCCCTGTACAATCAACAACAACAACAACAACAATAATAATAATAATAATAATAATAATAATAATAATGACAGTGATGATGATGATGATGATGATGGCAGTGACAGTGTTTCTGCAGTGAAAAGTGAGGAGAGTCTGATTACACACTGAGAGCTGAGGACAGTTGAACCCTGTCCCCTGGGGCTATTCGTGTTTATGCACTCACCCACTTTAAAACAGCCAGAAAACAAATAAACTCTGTATACATTATGCTTAACCTGCTAATTAGTCTCTAAAACAGACACCAAAACATCATTAAAAAGCCAAGATTTCTGAGAACAGGACAGGCAAGGGAAAAACACGAGTTTGAGTTTGTGTGTGTGTGTGTGTGTGTGTGAGACACAGGCTAATCATGTCATGCCAGTTTTGGGATGAAGATGAAATGTCAGCAGCGTGTTCTACAGCAGCTGTAGAGCGAAACTCGATGGCCTATCCGTTTGCATTTCAGTTCATTTAATGGCCAGCTTAGATATCTTATCCCGCCGATGCGTCCGCTATGCTGTGCTCTGGCTGTTGCCTGGTTACCTGGCCAAGGTGAGCAGAGTGGGGATTTTAAGGATCAGGTAAGTGGGGGAGAGGTTTAAAGAACGTAATCTGACACTGGACTGCACATTCAACAGGCCACAACATTCTAACCCCCCCCCCCCCCAAACACACTCAACGGAAACAGTGGAGACCTTTCTCTAAGACCTTCTCTTTCTCTGAGCCCCTAACAGGAGCCTCTTTCTTGTCTCTGTCTATTCTTTCTTTATTCTCAAAATGGCCAGGGAGAGAGAGAGAGAGAGAGGGAGAGAGAGAGAAAGAAACAATTTCAGATGTCAGATTGCAGAACCGAAATCAAATACCATCCAAAGACCACATCTTCATACCCTTTAAGCTAATGAAGAAAGAAACTATTTTCAGGCCACTTCACAGAATGAATGATCCATTATGAACACAGAATCACATTTAGGTTAATGATCATCCATACAGCAAACATAATACATCCAGGCTCTGTACATCGAGGTTACGAAGATAACGTATAACATGTGTTTGGGTCAGATTAAAAATAATTGATTGGAATGTGAGTTAGAATATCTAAAAAAAACAAAAAAACATCCGAATCAAAATCTAAAAAGAACACAAAAAGATGAACACACTGTGCAAGCTCAACAGGGACCAAAAAGAGAAAAAAAAATATCCTGTTCTAAGAATTTAGTGTCACATCAACGCCACGGGCCGTTTATTATCCAGTGGTATAAAAGTCCCTCTCAGAAATGGGCCGTAGGTGCTTCATCTGGCCTTAATAAGTGACGATTTACGTCAAAACCCAGACGCTCTTAACTGTGGAGCCACCAGCAGCATTATGTTACTGATCCAATAAAGACACACTCACTTAATGCCGTAATTGGTGTGTGAGAGTGTGTGTGAGTGTGTGTGTGTGTTCGTGAGAGAGTGCGTTTGCTTGTTCTAAGTCCTTTCTCCACCCTACCTCAAGAAGAAAAGAGAAGGAAGAGAAGGACATGAGGAGGAGGAGAAGAAAAAAAAAATCTGTGACACCGACGACTTAAATGTCAACTCGGAGAACCCAGAGAACTCCGAGAACCCCCCAGTAAGAAGTCCTACCAGACAAAGAGACTGCAGGATCCACACGAACGCCCGCCAGCCGCTTGTTATATTTTCACTCCCATCAGAAAGCATGTGGTATACACTGGTTTACTTTTATAGAAACATAATGGGTTATATAAAGTAGTGTCTTTTGCTGAGACATGACAATGTTAAATAAAACATCGGGGAGAAGGCCACAGTTTAACTATCTAACAAACAAAAGCACCTATATTCCAACTGCCTATCAGAAAAACAAAGAAAAGACCTGCTACTAAAAGGCAAAGCGTTGAATGGCAACATCACAGAGAAACGGATTGGTCATGAAAACCGCTGACATTCTAACATGAAAGTAAATAAATAATTGTATAAGTGAAACACAACGATACACAATATGCCAACCACAGCAGAGAATAGAGGTGGATAGTCAATTATGTATGGAACATCTGTAAGAGTCATAAGTAATGGCACTCTGTACCCAACCAGCCACAGCTGAGCCCGCCCCCCCCCCCTCCCCAGGGAGGGACAGAATTGAAAAGGAGAAAGTGCTTGCAGAGCGTTGAACAGAGGGAGCAAGGAGATGGGGACATGAAGAAAAACTGAGACTTGCATTTAGTTGGTGCAGAAGAGGTAGGAATGAAGACAACAAGACAGTGAGACAAAGAGAACATAAAGGAACTAGATTCATGGTGAATATTTCCAGAGTTGAAGAATGAGTGAGAGAGGAAGAGAGAGAGAGAGAGAGAGAGAGAGTGAGAGAAGAAAAGAGGAGGGATGGGAAAAGGGAGAGTGAAGGAAGGATGGAAATCATTCCTGTATGAAAAGTATTGAGAGACTAGCGTTTGGGAAAATGCAGTAGTAGTTGCTACTCACACCATGTTGGTGAATGATCAATAATGCATTAGAGCAGCAGAGCAAACACATGAAACAACAGGATAAGTGTCTCTTTCCTGGCAAATGCAGAGTAAAAGGGTTGACCTCATATTGGATTAACCTTGCCTCCTTTTACACAGCTCCACCGTACCAAAAAAAAAAAAAAGAGAGAGAGAGAGAGAGAGACAGAGAGAAAAAAATGAACAGTGTGTATTGATTAATTCACACTCGCCATAGAATATGAATGCCCTGTCATGCAAGCCAGTCAAGAAAGCATTTTACATTACAAATGATGGCATACACAGTGCAGAAATGAGATAAGGAGGGTGTGTGAGAAAGATGAGTTGAGGGAGGAATGGGGGTAGAGAGAGAGAGAGAGAGAGACAGGCCAGATTTCAGTCCCAGGTTAGTGAATTAAAGTATACACTCACACACCTGACTTCCCATCTGACTGACATGTGCAGTCAAACTGAATATGCATGACATACCACCACACCAGATCGAGCAGTCATTTCCGAAAAGCTCCTCTTAATTCTCCTCAATCATTTCCCTGAGTTTTCTGGGGGTTTTTTTCCTTGGGGGGCCTTGTTGTGAATTGGGGGCAAGGGAGGTCTTGACCTAACAACAGGGCATCTGAGCAATCACTGTATGCTTTTCACTCCAAATAGAGTAGCCACAAACCAGAGCAGTGTGTGAAACTGTCCTCCTCACTGACACACAAACAGGCAGGGGTCTCCAATACCCAAACCCTTGTCCACACCATGAAATCACACAAGCTCTGCACACATGCACAGTGTAAGCCTAAAGCACTGGGCCTAGGGAATATGACAGTCCGACCTAGTGTGTCTTACACTTGCTTTCAGACTGGCCTGTGAATAGTCATCATTCAAAGCTAAAAAAAAAAAAACAAAAAAAAACAAAAAAACAGTAGCTAAGAAAGGGATCTACAGGAACAACAACAAACAATATGAAATGAAGGGGAAAAGGAAGTTTTAAAAGTTCTTACCTGTTTGTTGTATTTGTTGATAGTTTGGCTACTGTACTCGGAACAATGGTCAGATCCAATGGATATGTTATCTCCAGTGCCCACGAAGGTATTGGCAGGTGGCAGGTCCTGAACAGCCTGGTGCTTTTTGCCTGCTGTGGGTGACTGCGGATGCAGCTGGACAGTGGGCAGGGGTGAGCTGGACTTGTAGTGACGGGCCAGGTCCGGACTTCCCGGCCCACCATTGACGGAGCGGTAACGGCCCATCCCTGGACTATCAGAGAGCTTCTCGTTGACACCATCGTAACGCTGTCCGTTGGGCTTGGATGCCTCCACGGTGACGATGCTACTGTACAGCAGCTGCTTGGACTTTTTCTTGTTCTTGTCCTTCTTGGGCTT
The DNA here is from genome assembly GCF_902362185.1 of Chanos chanos. Classification (NCBI taxonomy): domain Eukaryota; kingdom Metazoa; phylum Chordata; class Actinopteri; order Gonorynchiformes; family Chanidae; genus Chanos; species Chanos chanos. The sequence continues at coordinate 25,555,462 of NC_044501.1, read as the reverse complement.
CTTGCCCTTGTCATGTTGCTGTGGAGCGAAGAAGTCCTCGTGGTCCTTCTTTCCCGCCTCGTATCCGTTCTTGTTCTTGGGCCTGCAGTAGCGTGCCATGACCACCACGAGGATAATGAGGACAACCGTCATGATGCCTGACACCACGCCGATGACAATGCTCAGACGCTGCTTGCCAAGGTCATAGTTGGGGTCACCGGCGATGTCTGCACTGAGGGGCGTGCCAAGGCTCTTGGCGATCTGGGCATCCACAATGGTAGCATTAGAGAGAGTCTCATTGATGTAAATATGCACCAGTGTGGTAGTGCTCTGGGAGGGAACTCCACTGTCGTTTACCTGCACCACCAAACGATGGAGACCCAGATGTTTCTGCTCCAGTTTGCCCACCAGAGAAATGACACCCGTTGCTGCATCGATCTCAAATAGCTTGAATGGGTTGCCCCCGACGATGCTGTAACTTAGCTCGGAATTGACGCCCGTGTCGGTGTCTGTGGCCCTGACTGTCTGAACAACTGTCCGTATATTGCTTGAGGGGCGGAGCATGGCGTAAGATTTGTTGCCGGGGAAGTCCACCACCGGTGCATTGTCATTTTCATCCATCACAAAAAGCGATACTGTGGCGGTGGCAGAACGGGGTGGGTCTCCGCCATCTATAGCCTTCACACGGAACGAGTAGGTCATTTTCTGCTCTCTGTCGAATGACACAGTGGAGAAGATAGTTCCTGTGTTGTTCTCAATGGAAAAAATGTCCTCCTCTTCTTCGATGAAGAGGCTCATCTCTGCGTTCTGCCCTTTGTCCGAGTCCATTACCGTGACCATGCCGACAGGGCTGTTGGGTTGCAGGTTTTCCTTCACATAGAATGTGAACACATCCTGCATGAACTTTGGTTCGTTGTCATTCTTGTCAGCAACCAGAATCACCACAGTGGCAGAGCCCTGTAATATGGGCATTCCTTTGTCTTTAGCTATGACTTTAAATTCATAACGTTCTGTCTGCTCACGGTCCAATATGGTGTTGACACGGATGTCTCCACTGTCTGGATCGATAGAAAATATTCCGTTCACTGACGAGTCGAGTGAGTAGGCGATTTCTGCATTTTTGCCACTGTCGGCATCGTTAGCCATGACAGTGGCCACCCGTTCACCAGGAGCATTATTCTCAGGGAAGGACACCTCTACCGTGCTTTTGCTAAAGATGGGAGGGTTATCGTTTGTGTCCCCCACTTTCACCAGTAGTGAGTTGTTGCTAGAGAGACTGGGGCTTCCAGAGTCCACAGCGACAATAACAACATTGTACTCCTGCACAGCCTCATAGTCGAGCGGCGCTGATGTGTGCAGGAAGTACTTCTTTTTGTTCATTTCACCCTCCATTTCACTGGCTGGTTTTAGCTGGAATGGAACATCACCCACCACTGTACAGGTCACAATGCCATTTGGTCCCTGGTCTCTGTCTGACACCTGAACGAGTGCTATGGGTGTGTCTACCACCACATCCTCAGCCACATGTGCCATGCCATCTCTCAGATAAATGCGGCCAATCTTGCGGATGTCAATATTAGGCACATTGTCATTCTCGTCTCTGATATTGAGCACCACGGTCGCTTTGTCGGTTTTTGGCGGCTGTCCACGGTCACGTGCCATCACAGTAAAGCGCAGCTGGCTGACCTCCTCTCGATCAATCCGGTGTAGCACACTCAACCAACCCGTACTCTCGTCCAATCGCAGTAATCGCCGCACAGACTCTGTGGCTGCACCGAACACATACTCAATCTGCCCGTTTACCCCTACATCAGCGTCCACTGCCTTCAGCTGAAGAATTGGAGCGCCGGGGGAGCTGTTCTCGGGCAGATCTGCCTCATACACGCTCTTTTCAAAACGTGGGCTATTGTCATTGACGTCTGTGATCATTACTCTCAGAATAGCCTGGGAGGAACGCGGGGGATCGCCTCCATCCCTAACGCGCAGCGTTAACTCATAGGAATCGCGCTGTTCTCTGTCCAGCGCCCCTTTAATAATGAGCTGCGGTTGCTTCTCGCCATCTGTGGTGTCAGCGACTTGGAGTTCGAAAACACTGCTCCGACTTGCCCCCTCTTCAAATCTCCTCTTACCAGAGTGAGAGTCCACACTGCTAGATCCACTGGAACCCAGCCGACGCACGGAGCTCTCACCACTGTCCTGAATGAGTTCATATCTCTCTATTCCGTTCCTGCCGAAATCTCTGTCGGTGGCAGTGGGCAGGAGATAAAGTGTGCCGATCGGTCTGTTCTCCTCCACAGAGAGAGTGAGCACGGGAGAGGGGAAGGACGGAGTGTTGTCGTTTATATCTAAAATAATCACTTTGCCCTCGAAAAGGTCTACCCAGCTCTGCGCTGGACCAATAACGGACACTTCAAAATCTATAAAACATTCGTTCTCATCAAAAATCATTTGGCACTGTTGCAGTTTTTCACGGTCTATCCGCCGCTCGTTCGTACTCAATTCCCCGGTAATGTTATCTATTTTGAAATAATCAGAACCGGATTCTAAGGTAAAAGTTACTTCCCCGGATCCGGTGACGATGCCGAGATCCGAGGCTACATTGCCGATCCGTACATCGGCTGGACCCTCCTCAGCCAAGCGGTAGCGGAGCACTTGCTTCGCTGCGGGCTGACTCAGCAGCTGCAAGATGAGAAAATAGTAACAGAGATAGTCCACCGCGCCAGCAGTCCACATAGTTCCCAGTAGTTGAGCCGCTTGATTTCAGTGTAAAAAATTAAAATGTTATTTTGGTCGATAAAATGAATGAAAAGAAAAATACCTCTTTGGGGTTTTTCAAGTCCAGCGTTTCACAATAAGTGCGTTTTCATTTTTCGAATACCCCGTAGCAAGACCCTATCTTGAACTGCAGCGAATTTCAACCAGAATACCCGAGATCTAGCATACTTTTCTCCACTGCCACTGAATTCACTCTCTCCTCTGGTCACGCCACTGACAAAATTATAGCGGTCTGTCAGACTCCTGACATTAATTCGTTCAAAATGTTTGTTTTCTTTTCACATCTATCAGATCAAAAATATTTACTGATACTGTTCCGTCATTTTTTTTTTACGAATAAAAGTCATTCCCAGACTATTTCTACATTTGGTTAACAAAACAGTTCGTGGAGATGCAATCCAGAGCGATCCAAAAGAATGATTTTTACAATCTTATCAGGTCCGATACGTCTCCTTGAAAGGTATCTCCTCAAACACCGGATTAAAACGACTGGTATGTCAGCAGAGGCTGCTACCTTGGCGGAGTTTTCCGTTTCCGCACTCCGTGTCCGTCTATAAGCACCAGAAGAGCCTTCCTGTCCGTTTCTCTAAGCGGCACACAGGCGCTCGGATGCCTTTACCACCAACGACTTCACACACTTGCACACGGCGCTTTATAGTTGTCTCACTCACAGCGGAGAGAGGGCAAACTCCGCAGTACGACACAGCGAACAACGATGTGTTGGAAACTGAAGAGCATACAGTGGAGTGATGAAAAATTAGTAATAATCCAAAGCGATGAATGAAAAGTGTCTCTTGGAAATCCCAATACAAGCACCGTCTTTCTGTCCCACGACGCGCGCCGCACCTGCAGTAGAACCGCGTGTGTTCGCAGCCTCTATCTGCGGCACTCTGCGAGCGATTCACAAATGATATTGCAGTCTCTCTCGTTCTCTAACTCTCTCTCCCTCTCTCCACCCCCTTCGCGCTCCTTCCCCGTGCACGTAACCAGTGCTGAACTTGATCGCTTAGTTTAAAGGGTGACTCACAATGTGTTTGTCGAGAAGCAAGATAGACGGCGTTGTCTCCTTTTCTTCTTATTGGGGGTACTGTGTAACGTTTTGTGTTTTTACATACAATTAATAAAATAGCAGTGGTAGGCGAGTGTGTGTGTGTGGGGTGGGGGGGAGCAGTGTTTACCTATATTTTGGTTACCGAGAAAGGGCGACTTCGCTGTTGCGAGCGTTTATGAGCAGAATTCTAAGGACGATTTATTTGTTCAAGTTATGTTATGGATTGTACAAGCCACGGCATAAAGCATTTCATCGCGTGTTCCTTTGATGAGTATGCTGGTCTGGCGCGCGGATTACTGATTCAGCAAAACAGTTCTATTGATATCAGTGTCTCAACAAAGCCGAACAACGTCACGGCAATAGGCTACGCGGAAAATATCCTAGCGTGTTTGGTTAACAATACACTTTGACAGACCATATTAATGTCTCCATCGACCGTGCATACAGAAAGCTATATCGCTCTCTCCGCAATGAACTTTTGCGCACGGTGTATAGTCGTTTAATCTCCTTTGCGGTGCACTCTGCCTCATTTTAGCTCTCTCGCTCTCTGCATCCCAGCAGAAATCATTGTCTAGCCCTGAGTCCAGATGGGCTTCCGGAGATCTTCGATTCGGAACAACCGTCTTGTGGTTTTCCCGGTGAGTGAGAATATGAATGTGTGTGGTCGTTTGTGGTCAGATTCTCTGCGAGCTACGATTTCGATGTATTTGTTCTCGGTGATTTGTTTTCAGCGCTGGTCGTCCCAAGCCATGTGTATTATTGAATTTGCAATTATCACAGCTGTATACTAAAAGCTGTGTCGCAAGGGTACCACGGACAGCGACGCTTGGTGACTAGGTATCAAATTGGCTGGCGTTTTGCACTGTGACTCCGAAGTGAACCTTATTCCCCTCACGCGCCAGCACCATATATTCGATGACCAGAAATCAACTTCAGACCGTTAAACGTCTATGGTACTATAACGTCGGCAAGAGAAGCAGTCTAACGATGAACTGGTTATTAACATATGCAAGAAAGTATTACATTATCTATAGCCTACGTCTATTAAGAGTTGTTTTAAAAATTATTTAATTTACTTGATCATAGAAAACACATGTATACTTTGTGCACCATTTGTCCGTCAATTTTGAATTATTAAATAAACAAAAATGTAACAGTAACCCTATTTGCATATTTAGTTTTTAGTCAGGGACTATGCACAGTGAGACAGTATACGTATGTGTCCCTCTTCGAAGCCAGGGCTGTTTTTTTTTTTTTTTTCCCTCCAGGCATCTCGAATGACTCCGTGATCGGCAAGTTCAATGTGAGTGTAGTAACGCCACAAATTCAGTGCTTGAGTGTGGTGTGCCGCCTGCCGCAGCAGACCTCCGCCGTCCAGACTCAGGGATGCCCGAAACGCTGCTCATGAGCGCCCTCTGTCGTCTGTTTGCAGTTGTCTTAAATCAGTGGAAAGATGAGAGTTTATTTCGAGGGCAGGTGTGCCCGTAGGGGATCGCTTTGCTCTTGATGTATAGTGGGTGGATACCTTTCAGCCCTTAACGAGACGCCCACATCCACAACACCAATCCCTGCAACTGAGGCCACAATCAGGAAAAACAACTCTCCACAACACATTCTTCTTCTTCTTCTTCTTCTTCTTCTTCTTCTTCTTCTTCTTCTTCTTCTTCTTATTCTATTTTTACTACTTCTACTCAGGATGTGTTATGAGGTATTTACGGATTTATGAGTTTACACATGCTCTTGAGAGCTCTAATGAAATTTGAAGACACACATGCCATTTTTATGAAACATCTGAATTCTATTCCCCAAAATAACAGATTCAAATAGATTTTTTTTCCAGATTTGTTTGTTATGGAGAGAAAGAATGAGTGAGTGAGTGAGAGAGAGAGAGAGAGAGAGAGAGAGAGAGAGAGAGAGAATCCTTTTTAGAAGGTTGCAGATTTGAACATCCAGCCCATGGAAGAGCAGTAGCAGGAACCACAACAGATTTTTTTTTATCTTCTTTTTTCCTGATGCCAAGGAATAATAATAACTTCTTCATGTTTCCTTGCAGGAGTGTAGGAGAAGGTGTCAGTACGGTTTCAGCAGTACTTCTAATGATGAATGCATTAAAAACTGACATCAGAGGCTGAAGTGTCACTCATCCCAGAGGCTTCAGCTTGTTTTTGATTTGCACGGGCATAAACCAGGTCCATATATGTGTCTCTTTAAATTAATAATATACCCACAGTGTAAGGGTCGTTTGAGCTCTCCTGCACGAATCATCTCAGTATTAACACAGTATTGACTCATCAGTCTGAGTACTCAGTGACTGATCAGTCGATTGGCAATGAGCAGTAATGTTCTGTGAACCGTCACATGCAGGTTCCTGGGACATTTAACACCATGGGAGAAGAGTGTTAGCCCGGTCATGTTGAATATAAAAAAAGTAAATTGAATTAAAAAAACAAGTCAGATCATTTACACTTTATATCCTGAGATAATGAAAGAATTTATTTCTCTTTCGCTTTGGATTTCTAGTTCCAGGCACTGTTGTCATTTTGGTTTTGTATTAGTATTTGACATGTGGTTTCTAGAAGTTTCCCTTCACTTTCCTCCATATGCTGGTATGATTAGCATGATAACTGTCCTTCCCTGCATATGTCTTATCACAGACACTTGGTTAGATGTCTGTATTCTTTCAAGTTGTGCAGTCCTTCACGTAAAGCCGAATCGGTTGTTAAAACACACAGCAGAATCCTCAATTCAACATTTGTTCTACTTCCATTTACCCCTCCAAACTTCTATCCTTTCTCCCCTTCTTCTCTGTCCCCCTCACCTCTCATCCAACCACCACTCTGTTTCTCTCTCTCCATCTCTACAGAAGCAGTTGTAGTTGGGTAGTGATATCTGTGGAATGTTCTACCCTCGGTGTGTGGATGGCTTTGTGAGCTGTCACCACCATCTCTGTCTCCCAGGAGAATGTCTGAAAACTCCCATAAACTAGAGGAGAAAGTCACAAAACCAGTAAGCGCTCCTTCTTGAGTAAGGAGAAGGCCACTCCTGAATGGTCCTGGACAGCTGCCACAGGAGAACTGAGGGAGGTGGACTTGACCAAAAAAAAGTCTGATTCTGAGAACAGCACTAAGACAACTCTGTAAAACCCTGACACCATTTCCTTTATGTTACACTGTCAGACATTTCCTTTATGTTACACGTTCAGACATTTCCTTTATTTTACACTGTCAGACATTTCCTTTATGTTACACTGTCAGACATTTCCTTTATGTTACACTGTCAGACATTTCCTTTATTTTACACTGTCAGACATTTCCTTTATGTTACACTGTCAGACATTTCCTTTATGTTACACGTTCAGACATTTCCTTTATTTTACACTGTCAGACATTTCCTTTATTTTACACTGTCAGACATTTCCTTTATTTTACACTGTCAGACATTTCCTTTATGTTACACTGTCAGACATTTCCTTTATTTTACACTGTCAGACATTTCCTTTATTTTACACTGTCAGACATTTCCTTTATTTTACACTGTCAGACATTTCCTTTATGTTACACGTTCAGACATTTCCTTTATGTTACACGTTCAGACATTTCCTTTATTTTACACTGTCAGACATTTCCTTTATTTTACACTGTCAGACATTTCCTTTATGTTACACTGTCAGACATTTCCTTTATGTTACACTGTCAGACATTTCCTTTATTTTACACTGTCAGACATTTCCTTTATGTTACACTGTCAGACATTTCCTTTATGTTACACGTTCAGACATTTCCTTTATTTTACACTGTCAGACATTTCCTTTATTTTACACTGTCAGACATTTCCTTTATGTTACACACTCAGACGTTTCCTTTATGTTACACTGTCAGACATTTCCTTTATTTTACACTGTCAGACATTTCCTTTATTTTACACTGTCAGGCATTTCCTTCAAGTTACACTGTCAGACATTTCCTTTATTTTACACTGTCAGACATTTCCTTTATGTTACACTGTCAGACATTTCCTTTATGTTACACTGTCAGACATTTCCTTTATGTTACACTGTCAGACATTTCCTTTATTTTACACTGTCAGACATTTCCTTTATGTTACACTGTCAGACATTTCCTTTATTTTACACTGTCAGACATTTCCTTTATGTTACACTGTCAGACATTTCCTTTATGTTACACTGTCAGACATTTCCTTTATTTTACACTGTCAGACATTTCCTTTATGTTACACTGTCAGACATTTCCTTTATGTTACACGTTCAGACATTTCCTTTATGTTACACGTTCAGACATTTCCTTTATTTTACACTGTCAGACATTTCCTTTATGCTACACTGTCAGACATTTCCTTTATTTTACACTGTCAGACATTTCCTTTATGTTACACTGTCAGACATTTCCTTTATTTTACACTGTCAGACATTTCCTTTATTTTACACTGTCAGACATTTCCTTTATTTTACACTGTCAGACATTTCCTTTATGTTACACGTTCAGACATTTCCTTTATGTTACACGTTCAGACATTTCCTTTATTTTACACTGTCAGACATTTCCTTTATTTTACACTGTCAGACATTTCCTTTATGTTACACTGTCAGACATTTCCTTTATGTTACACTGTCAGACATTTCCTTTATTTTACACTGTCAGACATTTCCTTTATGTTACACTGTCAGACATTTCCTTTATGTTACACGTTCAGACATTTCCTTTATTTTACACTGTCAGACATTTCCTTTATTTTACACTGTCAGACATTTCCTTTATGTTACACACTCAGACGTTTCCTTTATGTTACACTGTCAGACATTTCCTTTATTTTACACTGTCAGACATTTCCTTTATTTTACACTGTCAGGCATTTCCTTCAAGTTACACTGTCAGACATTTCCTTTATTTTACACTGTCAGACATTTCCTTTATGTTACACTGTCAGACATTTCCTTTATGTTACACTGTCAGACATTTCCTTTATGTTACACTGTCAGACATTTCCTTTATGTTACACGTTCAGACATTTCCTTTATGTTACACTGTCAGACATTTCCTTTATGTTACACACTCAGACATTTCCTTTATTTACACACTCAGACATTTCCTTTATTTTACACTGTCAGACATTTCCTTTATTTTACACTGTCAGACATTTCCTTTATGTTACACGTTCAGACATTTCCTTTATGTTACACTGTCAGACATTTCCTTTATGTTACACTGTCAGACATTTCCTTTACATTATATTCAAATTGGTGATGTTCTCAGTCTCATATTTTAACTGAATTTCCAAACCATCATGACAGCTGGTTTTCCATGGTTTTTAAAGCATTGTTATCGTTACTGAATTTACTGGAATTTGAATTGAAACCATATGGAGCATTGTGTAAACGAATCTGTAATTCCTGTTCATGTAGAGTTGACATAAATCTCAGTCTTTAATCACAGTTTGACTCTCTGGATGTTTGAGTAGAAACTAAAAAAAAACAACAAAAAAACAGCAACAACAACAACAACAACAACAACAAAAAATGGCTGGCAATATAATACAGTTTGTAGACTTCTTCTAAAATGAAAATGAAATTACCTACATGTTCTATTTTTACACAATAAGTTTCCTATAATATTGAATGAGAAGAGTTTAAAAAATGGTCATGTATAAAATACTGTTGACTTGCTGAATGAATAATAGTTCATTTAATCTGACAGTCTGTTATTTATTATAAGTTATATGTTCAGTGTATACAGATTTACTTATCTCTATGCACCTGCTGAATTTCAGAACACACAACTCAGTGTGGAATTTCAATTCAAGTCCCAGTCTAAAATCTCAAGACAGGGTTTAGTATCATTTCAGAAAAGTCTTACGTCTGTGCTGTGATTTGGGTCTAGTCTTTCCAAGAGCTTTTTGTAGCAGTTGAGTTGGAAGTGAGGGCTTTGTAGAAACTATATAGGTACTGTAGAATTGTGTCATTGTTCAATTACCTTGAGCAAATACAAAGCCATACACACACACACACACACATATGTGTGTGTGTGTGTGTGTGTGTGTGTTGTGTGTGTGTGAGAGAGAGAGAGAGAGAGAGAGAGAGAGAGAGAGAGAGAGAGAGTGTGCGTATGTATATACTTATATATGATAACATATTTCAGAAATACCCAAAGGCCAGATTTTCAGTTAAGGTCACAGACAAACTTACCTGAAGTATGAAGGATAATTTTTTACATCAGTGGAAATGTTTCATATTTACATAGTGACATGCTGATGCTCTTACAGATCCAGGTTATGTTGTCTGTTTGAGTTGAAGCCTCTGTGTCCAGCTATACAGGAGAAGATTTTATGATGGCTGGACATCTGTGGTCCAGTCGTCTGAGCTCATCTTTCCGTTTTCATCACGGCTTTACTCTCCGCTGCTTTACAGTATGTCGCAGCTGAAGACTAGGAAAGACCAGATTAAAACATAACAGAGACATGCCTCAGCTATACTCAGAGTAAGGAAAAAATGGTGTGTATTTTCTTCCACAGAAAACATTTAGAAGCTTTCCCCACTGCAGGAACATCTCTCTCTCTCTCTCTCTCTCTCTCTCTCTCTCAAACACGCACACACACACACTCCAAAGAATTAATAAAGAATAGGACCACTGAAGAGCAATGTGTGAGACAAAAAAGAAAGGAAAAGAGGAACAGGAAGTTCTGGTGGAGACAATTGAGCTCAACAATATTTAATTCTTTTGCCCTCTTTTCATTAAATATACTTTAATCTTCATCTTGTTTTTCTCAAATCTGATCTTTTATTAAAAGAGTCTCCTGTTTTTCGTCACTTCAAGCCATCTGTGAACCTGAGTCTCTGTGGAAAGAAGAGTTTTGATTGAAATATTTGTGGGAGTGTAAGAATCTGTGTTTTGTGGCCACATAATTACACAGATAAAACAAAACCTTGAAGCCACCACAAAAAAGAAAACAACAGAACTAAAGAGACGTTTAGGAGTAGTCATTTCAAAGCATGATAATGAATTTAGGAAATTGTAATTTCCTGAAGTGTTGGTGTGCATCAAAGCTTAAACATCAAACTGATCTTAGCACTTTAATATGCTGTGAAAGCAGTCCTTTCTTGTCCTGCTCAGTTCACGGCATACTTAGCCACTCCAGATGAGACTATTAGTGACTGTTTTTGCGGTCACTAGAAGACTTATGAATCCAGTTTGTTCTTTTCCTGTTGAGAGTTTCCCCTTTACATTCAGGTATACATTATAATCATTTACACACACACACACACACACACACACACACACAAATGGTACGTCTTTCAAAGAAATGTCATCCTATCACTCATGTCATCTAGTCAGTGAAGTCAAGTTCCCTTGATGTTACATTTTGTCTGGGTTTCCCATGTTTCCTTCAAACGACGTGTTTCTATTTGAAACAGAAGCTGTGTGTTTTTCTTTTTTTTTAATTAGGTTGTGCCAAAGCAGTCGATGGCAAATATGCCCAGGCTGATGAATCCTGAAAATGGCCCTATCTCTGGTGTGATTGCGAACGCAAGTGAGAAAGAGTGTGAAATGAGAGGGCGGCTCTAAGAGACGTCAACGCCACAAAAGTCACGCTGCCGCCAAGCAAACGGCAGCCCGCTAAGGCTCCTGGGTAATCCGCCCACACTGAGTACACCGCTGACGTTCGCATGGGCTTGATCAATCCAACAGCAAGAAAAGACCAGCCAAAAGTCATATTTGATTCACGTATTTCTCCCATGTACTCATCCAACCCAAGAGCCCAGGCTTGACTAAAAAACAAAAAGACAAGCTGATAAAAAGTGTATTCAAAATTAACCTAGGACACAGAAAGAAAGCTAAATATATATATATATATATATATATATATATATATATATATATATATATATGTGTGTGTGTGTGTGTGTGTGTGTGTGTGTGTGTGTGTATACATACACACACACACACACACACACACATATATATATATATATATATATATGTGTGTGTGTGTGTGTGTGTGTGTGTGTGTGTGTGTGTGTGTGTATTTGCCATGGGAATCAGAAGTGCTTTAAAAGGATTTTAAAGGCATTTTTTTCACAGCAATCTGTCTTCATCATATGGAGTTTATGATAGTTTGTACAGAAACACAGCTGATTTGCTGAGAAGAAGATCACACTGGTTCACTGATTCAGTACTCCTCAAACAGAACTGACACCAAATCTTTAAGAATTCACCATTAACCTAAATCCATTAATTCATTTTTTCCCTACTGTCGGAGGATTGTGGAATATCACCTCCATCCTCTTCCTGCCACAGCCTCCCTAAAACCCACAGTGTGCTCCTCATTCTCCTTTCTCATGTGAGTCTGATTAAAATAAATAAATCAGTATGTGTTATGAGAGGTAGGCGTCAGAGAGCAGATCTGTTTGAGTGATCCTGGGCAGCTGGGATGGGTCAGAGCTGTGGGGATGGATAGATAATGATGAAAAGACCACTCAGTGGGCAAACCACACAGCCTACGGCTTGTTGCTTTATGCAGTGTCCTCGTGTCCCTCGTCCCATCCAACTGCCACATAAAAGATACATCAAAAGGAAAACTTAAAGAACTGTATAATCACTCTCTATCTCAATTCTCTCCATCTCCTTCTCTTCCTATTCTCTCTCTGTCTCTGTCTAACTTCTCTGTTTCTTTCTGCTCTCTCTCTCTCTCTCTCTCTCTCTCTCTCTCTCTATCTATCTCTCTTTCTCTCTTTCTCTCCTCTTCGATGTTCCTCTCTCTTACTCTTCTAACTGTACTTTCCTCCTTCTCCCCTCTCTTTCTCTCTCTGTCTCTGTCTCTATCTCTCTCTCTCTCTCGCTCTCTCTCTCTGTGCCTCTTCCTTTCCTCTCTCCCTCCTTCTCTCCCTTTCTGTGGTTTACACAGATATTTTCAGTGAGATGGTGGTTTACCCAACACGTACATGCATGCATACACACATTGGCTAATGCTGCTGTATCACTGGAGTGTGTGTGCTGAATGAAAGCATTAAATAAATCTCTGCTGATCACCTCTAAACCCTGGAGCCCTTTGTCAGGGAGACAGACAGCTGTCTGTGACTGTCCTGCCTTACAGGCACACTTTCAGATGTGATCTGTCGCTTCTTTTTCTCTCCTCATGTCACATTTCTCTGTAGACTGCATGAGCATATCAGACGTCATGTGACACCCCCCCTCCTTTTTTCCCCCTGTCAACACAGACTGTCCTGCTTGATTCAGACGTCATGTGACCCCCCCCCCCCCTTTTTTCCCCCCACTGTGAACATGCTCATGGATTTTTGTGAAGTGTAGAAGAGAGAGGAAGAAGTAAACAGTAAGTGAGGAAGGGAATGAGTGAGTGAACAGTGAGGGAGGGGGTGAGACAAAGACACAAAAGTTAGTGTGAATGAGTGAGAGATGAGATTTTTGTACACTGTAAAAATATCAACAGCTTAAGAGCTCATCTTAAATAGATGAGTTGTCAAAAACACCCTTTCAACTTAACTAGATGGGTTTGGCTAAACTGGTTGAATCAACTTTCAGTATTGCACAGTGAGGTCGGGCCTACTTCAGCCTCTGCATGTTGAGTGCCAGGATAAGAACCTGGAATATGAACCTGGGTCTCTCTGTTGGAGGGCTTTTCCGTTATAACACAAATATAAATGAGGAAATAAATGGTTTCAACAAAAATTGCTTTTAAGTGACAGTTTTTTAAAAAAGAAGGAAAGAAAAAAGAAAGAAAAAGAAGAAGAAGAAGAAAGAAAATTGTTGGTCCTGTTACGCTTAAAAAAAAAACAAACTTTTTTTTGTTTTTGCAACAAATTAAACTGTGTTCCTATTTTCTTTAAACTGAACATCTTCCAAATTACATTCTGTCTGTCAAGGAAGAACATTGCATGTGTGGGAAAAGTTTCGGTGCTCTCTGTCTTTTTTTAGGTTCATGCACTCAATTAGATAAAAAGAAGCATGTGTCAGTCATTAAAACTGTTAAATCAATAGTGTTGGTCTATTCATCTGGGATATTACAAACAGAATATGACAAACACAATATGGTGTGTTATATCTCAATGACAAGCTCACACACAGGCTGAAACAACTAAGTTATTTTAGCTTGTCAAGTATTTAACAAGTGCATGTGTAAAGCAAGTTGTGTATATATGTGTGTGTGTGTGTGTGTGTGTGTGTGTGTGTGTGTGTGCGTGTGTGTGTGTATGTGTGAGAAAATAACTCTGATTTGTGAGAATGTGTTAAATCAGATATGTGAGGAGAGAGAGCGAGAGAGAGAGAGAGAGAGAGTGAGAGAAAGCGAGAGAGAGAGAGAGAGAGAGAGAGAGAGAGAGAGAGAGAGAGAGAGAGAGAGTGCTCAGAATGATATTCCTGTCAGAAACAGAGACAAAACGTGAAGAAATACCCACTGAGTCAGACTACATTTCTATCCGATCTCTCTCTCGCTCTCTCTCTCTCTCTCCCTCTCTCTCTCATAGGTGTGTAACCTCAGAAATTGGCCCCCTCTCTCTCTTTCTTCACCGTTGGGAGTGTGTGTGTTCTGCCTGTCAAACATACTGAGGTGTTAAAACACTGTCTTAAATTTGATCTCTCATCACCACACACTCTCCTTCAGAGCACTGGAAGGACAAGCTGTGTGAGCTGACATAGAAACACACTGTCAGGTCTCTCTCTCTCTCACACACACACACACACATACACACACACACATACACACACACACACACATAGCAGCAGCAGCAGCAGCAGCAGCTCAATGAGCTCAGGTCTGAAGAAAACGATATGATATGATATGATATGATAACACTCAGTAAAATGCAATAAACCCGAGTTATGCCACAGCCCAGAGTTGTCATGATCTCTTTCAGTACAAATCTCTCTCCCAGTACAGCTTTCTCTCCCAGTACAGCACAGAAACACTTGACTGAACTCCAGAGCCATTCCTGTCTCTCCCAGAGGACCGAACTCCAGTAAAGTGCTGGTCAACATATTCAGGCATCTTTTTATAATAGTGGAGGTGGTGTGAGTGTGTCTGAGTGTGTTAAAGGCCCTGGTACTATCACTGGCAAGATATGTAATATATAAAATATACAATATACAATATTCTTTTATCTGCAATTTTTTTTATCTTTCTCTCTCCAATTGCACTTCAACTGGGAATTAAGGTTAAGATACTTTCATTTCAAAAAATATCTTCAAGAAAGGATAAGGGACGAGATCATGTTTCCTAAAATGTAAGAGAATGTTTGAGGTGATATAGTAGCTTAGGGGTGCTGCTGTGCTGATAAAAACCAAACAACAAACAAACAAACAACAAACAAAACAAAACAGGCAGCAGTGGGAGAGAAGGGGGGTAAAAGGGGCTAGTGGCAGTGTTCTCACACTGAGTGTGTGTGTGTGTGTGTGTGTGTGTGTGTGTGTGTGTGTGACCATCTGTGGGGATATATTACACGGGAACAGACAGATGGTTGGGAGAGCAGAGGAGGCAATGATTCTTCTTAAAACCGACTCATCAAGCAAATCTGCGGCCAAAGATCGGAATTAGAACGATCACATGACTCATGGGCCACAGTGAAAGTGCCCAGTGCGGAGGACTGCTTAAGACAATGAGTCCATTGGCATCAATATGTATCTAAAGCCCTGATAACATCTTTGTCTTGAGCCTGATAACATTGTAAAGATGCACTCTAATGACAAATCTAATCCAAATGTATTTCATTAAGAGCAAACGTGTAGGTCCACTGTGTTTTCTCTTCTGAGGTCAAACAACAGGGTCTCATCCCGTAAACAGCTGACCCAGGATGATGACCTCTTCTCAGGTGACCTGACTCTGGGTCTGGGAGAGATATGATTCCTATCACGCTCGTTAACCTGCTATGAGACGGAGCTGAGCTTTTATCTTAAGACACAGGCCTAAATCATTCGTACAGACATCATCATCATCATTATAATAATAATAATAATAATAACAATAATAATAATAATAATAATAATAATAATAATAATAACAACAATAGTAATGTAACTGGGACTTTGGGTGTGTGTGTGCAGACACGCACACACACACATACACACACACGCACACACACACACACACACACACACACACACACACACTGAGACACCACTATTTATACGCATTGGTTCTTACCCCTACATTCCTGACATCAAAAATGTAAGTATGCATTTCATTTTGATGAATTCCTCGACAGAAAATGAAGTGCAGAGACTGCTAGCATATAAATAACATTTCTCTCTTAACAAATGCATTCCACATTCTTATACCTTTTTTTCTATATTAAAATAGAAAGGATGAGACATGGGCATATGAACCTATCCCCTCGTGCCTATTGTTATCTTCCCTAGTTTCCATTCTAGTTGTTCACAGTCTGGAACCATCACATTACAGTCAGATAATGGCATGTTCTGACATGTGCAATTCACATGCTCAGCCATTAGGCCTGTCGTTTGTAAAGACGCACCTTTCATAAATAGAAGGAACCATCTGCATCTTCGGCGACGCTTTTAGTCTACTTGCCGCTAAAACAGAGCCCTGTTGCATATGCAACACCCTGAGACGAAGTTTGAGTAGGATAATCCAACTTTCCAAGACCAAAGTGTGCAATGAAGGAATGGCGAAACTTATTAAGAGACACAACACTGATTTCTAAGCAAGCCATCTCCTTTCACAAAACCGTTCTCGAAAGCTCATTTTATTTATAACAAAGGAGTAACTTGTTGCGAACAAATGAAACCCCGGTCAGTAAGCGTGTCCAGTGTGTTCAGGGCCGGTGTGCCGACCGACATTCGTATTTGCACATGGCACATCAGGACTCTTTCATTGGATTCAAAGGATAGTTGCCGACGCAGATGAAAGTGTGTTACGAGACAATGTTCATTCATATAAGGGTTTCATTATTTCACTCCAACACTGAATTCCAAATTGAGCGTAACAGGAGTTTACCATTTAAATACTGTGAACAGAATCGAAACTTTAATTATGATCGCAACACCTGTATATATCCAGTTCTAATCCTGCTAATGAATGCCATCTGTAATGTTAGACTTACTCAACATAGTCACACAGTAATTATACTGTCATCTCTGGCGTCCGCTCAAGAAAAAAAAAATCCATTTCTATTGCAGCGTTTTCATCACCCCCCGCGATATGCATTCCCTTTCCTACTTGGAAGCAAAGTTGCTCTGTTGATATCAATTTGAAGAAGAATTCATTTCACAGATTTACACGGCTTGCATGAGTAAAAATACTTTGTTCGACAACGCGGTCGTGAGCGATTCGTGAAGATTAGAGCAATCAACAGTGCGATGGATAGATTAGCTGCGAGACAAGGTTTTGGGAGAAAGGCTGCCTCTCTTACAACACATATCCAGGCAGTGTATTGACAGACAAGGGAATGTGTGGTGTCATTCTTTTTTCTTTTTCCTTAGTCTTTCTAATGCTGCTCTGAGTTTGGTAACACTTTTAAGGAACACTATGCGTACCATGCATTGTAAATGCATAGAGGGAGTTAAGACTCCCAGAGCCAACAGGCTGAGCAAGCAGGTGAAGAAAGCCAGTTCTCTTATCAGGCCTCAGCTGGACAGTCTGGAGGTGTTTTACAGTGAGGAAGATGAGGGTAAATGGACCTTCTAATACATGTTTGTATCCTTGTATTCCTGGAACACATGGACACCTTACCCACATATGTACACATATGTGTGATGTGCTATCAGTAAGCATGTGGTCAGTTCTGTTCTCTGGTCACTTTAAGGTGTGTTTACTTACCTGGTGTTCTTGATCAGGTCATTATTACATGGACTTTGTTGCTTTGTCACTTTACTATACTTTTACATGTTTACATACTTTTCTTATCACTTGATTAAAATATGTTTATCTGCACTATTCTGTTTCTGTTTATGTTTTACACTGTATCGTGTGCTGCAGCTGAGCAAATTTCCATCTAGTGATTAATAAATTACTAAGAAATAATACGTTTATGATAATAATAATAATAATAATAATAATAAAAATTATTATTATTATTATTATTATTATTATTATTATAATTATTATGTGCTATACTCTCCTATGCAAAAGCCTTTGTAACTCCTTCACATGATGACACAGGCTATGTGTATATCTGAAAAGTGAATAGTAATCGATGTGTAGTGAAAAGTAATGTGTGTGTGCCTGTCAACACTGTACAGCAAACCAAGCTACTACAGTCCTGCCAGAAAATTCTCCACTTATCTCTCGAGTGTTATCATGTCTCTTTAAGAAATCAATTCAGTTATTAACCTGCATCCAGCAGACACTGATGAATTATCAGAAATGCTTCAACTTTTTCTGAAGATTGGTGAAGATCACACAAAATCACTGCGGTAAGGACAGTTTGGGCATTAAATTGTCCGGTGATGCACCATGCACTGGAATAGAAGAA
This sequence comes from Chanos chanos, assembly GCF_902362185.1. NCBI lineage: Eukaryota > Metazoa > Chordata > Actinopteri > Gonorynchiformes > Chanidae > Chanos > Chanos chanos. The sequence continues at coordinate 25,537,202 of NC_044501.1, read as the reverse complement.
GCCATCACACTCAAAAACTCCCTCAAATCAGTGAGGACAAGTTTTGAATCTGGAGTTCCCAATAATGTAATTCACACATATATAAGAACACCAATTAAACTTCTCCCTCAATTAATTTTATATTTGATCTAGCATTTTCCAAAAGATCTGACAGTTTTTTGCTTGTTTGTTTGTTTGTTTTTAAATAAAACGAAGCCCAGGGTAGCATGTGTTAGAAAAATAGACGTAGTCTGAGGAAAGAAAGAGTTAATGTCTGTTAAAATATATTTTTAACAGTCAGATATTTTAATAGGTGATGTCTGGTATGACATTTTTCAGGTGTTACATAGTTGAATATGTAAACCGTTTCCATGGTTTCCACCCATTTCAGTCTGCCTCCATCCATTTCTGATACATTGCATGTGAACACCATTCATAGTGCCTTTGCAATTATTTGGAATGCCATTTTAGTTTTATTTAGTATATCTTGACGTGGGCTAGTTTGAGCAGAGACACATCAAAAACTTAGAAGAACATGTAACCTCTGCAGTGATTAACAGTTTTACAGTATTTTACAATCCTCCATTTACTCTAGGAAAGTATCTAACCCTCCTTAAACCACCATCAGCCCTTTGAGAATTCTGCTGAGACTCTCTTCTGGATTGAACAAGGTGTCTATGAAAGTCATTAAGCACATATGAGTGGGAAGAACAATACAGCACCATTTCCCAAGTCCTCGCATAACAGCGTGTGAGTTTGTCCAGTACAAATGTGCAGAGCATTGATAACATTACATAAGATGGACATTACACCATATGCTCAGTCAAAATCAATGACAATATGCGTTACCACAGATACAACGTCAACTCCCAATGCTTCTTAAGTGATGAAATGTATTATAGCACTTCTACCATAATACTGACATCTATAATCTATTGACTTTTCTGTAAGCTCCTCTGACACATGTAGTCCTGTCTATAGTTTGTATTCATTTCATAATGTACTGAGTCTACACAGTACACACAGTGCCCTACAGGGCCTTGTATAATATCTTATCTATAGGTATGACTCACTAACAAATTATTACTCATTAACCTTAATGTCAAATGTTATAACTCTTTACAAATGCATTAGAGAGGGTTATTAAAGCTAAATGTCTCATAAATGCATTCATAATACATTATGAATATGACAACAGGACATGACTTAGTTTACCTAATTTTGACTCCTTTGAGTAGCTCTCCGTGAAGCAATATAGTACTGCCTCAACTTTTCTCATAGCAGTGCTCTATCGCCCCCAGGGCCCTATAGTCAATTTCTAGATGAGTTTTTTTAATTTTTCTGTTATTCTTACTAGGGTGGATAAAATCCTGATCCTGGGGGACTTTAATATTCAAATCAATAACAACTCTGATTCACTTAACAAAGCTTTTACAGCTATCATAGACACATTTGGCTTTAACCAATATGTCCACGAACCAACTTATTTCAGTGGCAACACTTAAGATCTTATTCGCGCTCACGGACTAGATATATCTCACGTTGTCATCTCTCCTTACTCCGCTGCCCTCTCAGACCATTTTCTTATTACTTTCCGAGTAACTCTTCCGTTGACACCAGTTGTCTCTACCGCGGTTCGTAGCTGTCGTAGCGTTAATGCTTCTACCACCGCTGCGCTCGCTGATCTGCTTCCTACTGCTCTCAACTCTTTCAATGATTAGCACGACTTGACAGACAGCATAAATTCTACCCTTCGTAATGTACTTGATATGGTAGCACCATTAACTATAAAAAATAGATGTAAACACTTAACACCTTGGTTTAATAATGAAACCCACGCGCTGAAGCAGGTGTGTAGGAAATTGGAACAAAACTGGCGGGCAACCAAACTAGAGATTTTTCGCTTTGCATGGCACGACAGCCTGATAGATTATAAACGCGCTCTCTACACAGCCAAATCCGCGTATTACTCGAAAATAATTAACGTTAACAAAAATAACCCCAGGTTTCTTTTTGATACAATATCTAAACTTACCCAGAATCACTCCCCTCAATCTAGCCCTTTTACCGCAAACGATTTTGTTGAATTTTTCTCGCAAAAAATAGACTTAATTCGTCGTAATATTCAAATTAATTTATCAGATCAGACTGTCTGCACGCTCTCTGTTACTGCACCTAAGATTATTCAGGATGTGCACCCTTTAAGTCAATTTAACCCTATCTCTCTAGACGCGCTGTCCAAATTGGTGCACACTGCTAAACCAGCTTCATGCCTCCTTGATCCCCTACCTGCTAAACTTTACACAGAGCTTTTCTCGGTTCTTGGCCCAACAATCTTAAACACTCTAAATATGTCACTTAAATCTGGTATTGTACCCTCTTCTTTTAAAACAGCCGTGATCAAGCCTTTACTTAATGCCTCTTGTGAACTGTGGCCTATGTCAAAATGAGCAAAGCCAAATAACTGAAATATTGAGTTGAGTGGGAGGGAGGTGGTAAGGAAAAGTGAGAATTAAAAAAACCAAACCTTGACCCTGAAGCCTTAAATAATTATAGGCCGATCTCTAATCTCCTGTTTCTTTCAGAAATACTTGAAAAAATTGTAGCTGCTCAGCTGATAGCCCATATGTCCTCTACCAGTCTGTTTGAAATATTTCAGTCAGGCTTCAGGTGATTTCACTCGACTGAAACCGCGCTTACTAGAGTAACTAATGATCTTTTATTAGCCATGGATGTTGGTGCTACTTCTGTTCTTATTCTGCTTGATCTGAGTGCAGCATTTGACACGGTCGATCACACTATATTGTTAAAGCGCCTGGAAAACCAAATTGGCATTCGTGGCCTGGCACTCTCTTGGTTTAAATCTTATCTCTCTGAGGGGAAGCAGTATCCACTATAATAATGTGACCTCTGAATACCGTAAGCTTAACTGTGGTGTTCCTCAGGGATCAGTCCTTGGCCCTCTTCTATTCTCGATTTACATGCTCCCTTTGGGTGACATTATTCGTAGTTACAACATTAACTTCCATTGTTATGCTGATGATACTCGGATTTTCTTACCTATCCAGCATAATGACCGCTCTGAATTGGCTAACCTTGAGGCACGTCTTTGTGCTATTATGGGTTGGATGTCTTCAAATTTCCTGATGCTTAACGCAGGCAAGACTGAATTGCTGGTCATTGGTCCCCCTACGCATAAGCATCTTTTTAGTGATCTTACCCTAAATTTTGACAACTGCATCATCTCTCAAAACTCTTCAGCTAAAAACCTTGGTGAGATTTTTGACTCTAGTCTCTCGCTAGTCACTCATATCAAGAACACAACCAAAACTGCCTTTTATCACCTCCATAACATTGCTAAAATTTGGCCCTGTCTAAGTATAGCTGATGCAGAAACCATTGTTCACGCATTCGCCATGTCTCGCCTCGATTACTGCAATGTTCTTTACTCTGGCCTGCCTGTTTCTAGTACCAATAGTCTTCAGCTAGTCCAGTACGCTGCTGCTAGAATTCTGACCAGAACGAAGAAGTTTGATCACATTAGCCCTGTCCTGGCTTCCCTTCATTGGCTCCCAATTCATGCAAGGGCAGATTTTAAGGTCCTCTTATTAACATATAAAATTTTACATGGGCTTGCACCTTCCTACCTGTCTGACTTAATTACACCCTGTAACCCACCTCGCACCCTGCGCTCTCAAGATTCTGGATTATTAGTCATTCCAAGAGTTAAAAAGAAGTCCGCTGGCAACCGAGCCTTTTCCTACCGTTCTCCGTTCCTCTGGAATGGTTTAAAGAAGTTAGAGAGGCAAACCCTCTCAATACCTTTAAAACAAAACTAAAGACTTATCTATTTTCTCGAACTTATGCATGATATAATTTTGATTTGACTTTGTTATAGACATGTAAAGCCCTTTGAGACTATAAATAGTGATATTGGGCTCTAAATAAATATTATTACTATTATTATTATTATTCTTATTATCATTATTATTATTATTATTATTATGACATGTATCCTGATTTTTTTTTTTTTTTTGTCATGCCATAGTCATTTTTAGCTGCCTGCAGAAACTCTGTTTATAATAATTATTAAAACATACCATACCCTCACTGACAATGAGAAAAGGTAAAATTTTATTAAAAAATCTTCCACATAGATCACTGTTATTTTTCCGCCAGTGTCAAACTACATGTGTCCATAATCTGGTAATGATATAGATAAAGATATAAAATATAGAATTATCCGGTTATGGAGAGTTACAGATTGAGTCTGTAATCTCAGTTTCACAGGCTAAATTCCTGCTCTATTTTAGATGGATTTCTTAAGTACATAGTCATTTCTCCAAAGGCACGGTCAGAACAAATCATTTTCAATGGGGTCGAGTTAGAGAGAGAAACGCGGTCCCGTGGACCGCTGCACTGTGTGTGTAATACTGTCTGTGTCCTCATTCCTCCTCTGTTATGGGCAATTCTGACTCAATTAATAACCATTTGACAAGTTAATGCTGGTTTGACAAGCCAAGGGAAGCATTTCAGTTCCGTATGTAATACAGTAGAAGTCAAAAACTCAACCTGTGCCCCTGTGTCTTTCACCCAGTCACTGATGTTAGAGGTAGGTGTACTGTTTATTGTCATAAATCCTGAACTGTCTCCCTCATCTTTGGAATGGAACACACAAGCACAAGTAATTTGCATGGCATCTTCCACCTCCTTATCTAACATGTGTGTGCTTGCGTTTGTGTGTGTGGGTCGTGTGTGTTTCATTACATTTATCTCAAAGAGAGACTGACAAATTCTGACCATTAATCACTTCATAGATGGTATTTTAACACTTTTTGAAGCTATCCCTTGCCAGTGCTCTTCTGTGAGAGGAGTGATGTGTCCTGTGGGGTATGTATGTATGTATGTGTGTGTATGAGTGTGTGTTTTGTGATGGCCTCAATATTCCAGTCATGTTTCAAGTGCTTTGTGGAGACAATTTTACCCACTGCACTTCCCTACTTGTCTGTATTGTCTCTTATGCCTGTGTGTGTGTGTATATAGTCCATCAGCCCACCTAGTTTCTCTCCACAATGTCATTAACTCCCACCCCTACCCCCATTCCATCGACCTATCCCACCTCGCCCAATTATCACTGGAGGATCTGCAAATCATGCCGGGAGACTGCACGGGCAGACCAGACTCATGGGCCTTCTCAATGCCTGACCAAGTCACAAAGAGTGCAGACCATACTGAGGGTGGAAGCTTCTACACTGGAAAATTAAAGCAGGAGAAAATAATTCAGATTAGGAGATGTGATCCAATCCCTGTACATTTAGAAACATATACAGACATAGGCAGTGATGCTAAAGAGCCCAGAGAGACAGAGAGAGAGAGAGAAAGCGAGCAAGGTGCCAGTTCTCATCAGAAATGGGAAAGCAGTGTAGCTTTGAAAAGATGCTAATACGATGGATATACATCTGGATTCCTTAGAAAAAAAAAAAAAAGAAAAAAAAAAGAAAAAGAAAAATGGAAAGACCTAGAAGTCCAGATTGAGAGTCAGATAAGAGATTTTCAATCATGCCCAGTGTCTTTGGCCTTTCATTCTTTGTCTCTTGTTTTGAAGTCCAACACCATGCCCTTGGTGATGCCTGTCCTTATGCCCTATTCACTGTGTAAAGTAATTAGGTCCAACTGCTAACATTCAAAACATACTGTAAGAGCTTGGATTGTACTGTTGGTCTGGTGTTATTTCACTGCCGTCAGGATGATGGGGCTTTTATTAGAATCCAGCTAATCGCTGGCGCTATTCATGCAACGTTCATGTCTTTAAGCTAGCACATTCACACAATATGTCACTCCTCCTTCCCTACCCTCAGTTCAGGTCACCTTTACCAAAAAAAAAAAAGAAAAAAAAAAATATATATATATATATATATATATATATATATATATATATATATATATATATTGGCAGAGAGAGCAAAATAAAAGACACATTGAATTTCCATCATGAGTTCTATTAGATTTTTCTTTTTGTTCTTTTTCTTTTTTTTCTTTCTTACTTTCTTTTTTTCTCTTTTTTCTTTCTTACTCAATTTTTTTTTTTTTTGTCTTTTTGTTCCGGAGAATAAACCATATGCAACCGCAGCTTGACATTTTGTGGGTCAAAGAGTCTGAGGATATTTCAACACAAGCCAAAGAAATGACTTTTCACACTCATAAATGTGACGGCAGACAGTAAGAGTGGAATATTTAAAACTTCAAACTTTTCAAGTTTAAATTGTACTTCTCTTTAGCCTAGACTTGTTTTACCTTTGCTTGACAGCAGTCATTCAAAACTTGCTTCTTTGAATGAATCAAAGTGTGCTATCTCAAGTCAAGTTTGTCATCGTCATGTTAGTAATTGATCATGACATTGAGGTTACAGAATAATTCCAAAGCAAAATAAGCTTTTAGATTTCACAGGGGAAGAGCCAAAGTAACGGCCAGACAGGCAAGTGGACAAGTAGATAGAAAAATGGAAAATGGAGCTAGTAAATCTAAATGAGGCCTAAATTAGCTAGGATATCATGTGTTCACTAAAGAAAGAAGGCACATGGTTAGAACTGGAAATCTAAACTTGGGGAAGGCAGTTTGTGGAAGAGAAACAGTTGTTGGCGGCTTTGGGAACAGTGTGAGGGAGTTGAGTGATGGGCTATGTGGCCGCAATAATGAAAAGATTTTCTCTGTGAAAACTTAACTAAAAGAGAAGGAGAGAGAGAGAGAGAGAGAGACAGACAGACAGACAGACAGACAGACAGAGGTCTTCCTGAGACAGCAGCAAAGCAATGGCAGACAAAGACAGCATTAACTTACTGGACTTTGTCTAGCTCCTCTCCTCTTGAGGAGGAATACTATCTTTAACATATTCATCTGTAATCTTGACAGTGGAAGAATATTTCAGTCTGTTCTTCAAGACTTAGGTTGTGCATGGTTTTCTTTTCTTTTTTTCTGGAAGGCTACTTCAGAGTGGGGTAGCTTTGTAAAAGAATGATCTGTTATTCTAGCATCAGCATCTTTGACCTCAGACTGAGAATCATTTAGAATTACATCACAGCTACTGGCAGATTTGCTCACGGTTGCTTCAAAAGCTTTTATTTATTTTGTTGTTGTTGTTGTTGTTGTTGTTGCTTGTTTATTTAGATAAGCTTTGCTTTGCCTGTTTTTTTATTTCTCTGTTTTATTTATTTGACATGGTTACAGACTTAAATTCTCACCATGAAAAGCTCTCTCCGTAGAACACAACCTTACCAAGAGGAAGACAAAACCCCAAACACTCAGGCCTCATCCATCACGCTTGTTATGCAAATGGATGCCAAACAGATGCATGCTGGGTAGTCTCTGCTGGCTCTGCCGATTCATCTCTGAGCGGCCCCTCCAAGGAACAGATGCACAATCGCTTTGTCTTTTTCTTTCTTTCTTCCTCTCTGTTTTTTTTTCCCTCGCTGAAAATGGAGGGTTACTCGCCTTGGCTTGGCTTGCTACAGGAGGTCTGTGCTTGAAGGATCACAAACCCCATCAGCACTCCCCTTTTCCACACAGCTGGTCCTCAAAGCTGCCAGAGCTCCACAAACTGACTGGATTCACATGCTTTGGAGACAAAAAAACCCCAAAATAAACAGCAAACAAACAACTGGATAAACAACACAGTCACGCCTACACCGTATGCCACACAGCCCTGGTGTGTGTGTGTGTGTGTGTGTGTGTGTGTCTGTATGTGTGTGTGTGTGTGTGTGAGTGCGCGCGCGCGTGTGTGTATGCATGTATGTATGTATGTATATACGTAAGCAAGTAAGTAAGTAAATATGTATGTATGTATGTATGTATTTATGTACTGTGTGTATGAATGCATATATTTATGTATGTATGTGTAGATGTGGTTGGTAGTATATAGGTGGGTTATCGGTTGGTTGGCGGATGGTGCCAGTACCTTCTCAGAGTCATTCATGCCCGGTGCTATCTATCATGCATCAACCAGTTAGGGTGGGAACCTGTTGCTAGCAGGATGTTCATTAGGTTAGTATGTAGAGCAGTTTCTTTAGTTTCTTTAGCCAGTACGTGCGGATCATGTCAAGCCCTGGTGTTTCCCAGTTCTTCATGTTTGTGACCTGTTGTTGGGCATCTGCTGTTGTGAGGATGACTGGTTCCTGATCTGGGAGATATCAGTATTTGTGTTCAGGTCTCATAGCCACTGAGTTCTGGTTCTGTGTGACGACTCTTTGTCCCATATGCTCTCCCAGTACTGTTCAGATTTGGCTCTCAGTTGATTGGTGGTTGGTTTGGCATTTAGCAGACTCCAAGGCCTCAGTGATGGACATGCTGTTGTACTTCTTCAATAGCCAGGACGCGTGCATGATCATTATACCCCTTTGTAGATCAGTGAGTTCCAGTGGCAGCTGGCGAGCTGGAGACAGGAGGAACAAACCTCCCCTTTAAATCTATCATTAATTTCAACCTGTTCCCATTTATTCGCCTTGATTAACAATAAAACTAATGATTCGCAGAATAATTAACACCAATTGCGTAAATAGAGTAAATGATTATCAGTGTCATTTTCTGATAGAGTTACTGTTTTTTTTTTGCAGAATAGTTGAGGCCTGACTACTAAACTTTATTGTGCATTGCACTCAATGCTGATGCATTATACAGAAAAAAGACCTTGTTTTTTCTAACCTTAAAGTTTATTCTCAGAAATTGAGATAGATTTCAATAACTTTACTTCAGTTTTTTAAATTTGAATTTTGCAACACAAGAAAGCTGCAGTGTGAAACACATTGAGGGATTAGGTTTTCAATACATATTCAGATAATTGCCATTCCTGTTAAACAATTTCAGCCTGTTTCGCTATAGCACACAAGCTTCAGGCAATCTATGGTGTTTCACAAGCATTTAAACGGCAGAAACTTGCAAATCAGATGAGCACATTTGACATTAATATTCCCTGACGTCGGGCAGAGAGCGAAAAGTACAATTATCCACAAATTACAAGAACGTGTTCACACATTACCACACAGTTCAGTAAAGAGAAATAATACTATCACGAAATGACATTGGTAATCACTCTATTTATGTGATTGGTGTTACTTATTCGTTAGTTTTATTGTTAATCAAGGTGGATTAACAGGAACAGGTTGAAATTAATGATAGATTTAAAGGGGAGGTTTGCTCCTTCACTGTTTCCAGCTCACCAGCAGCCACCGGTGAGGTCATACCTCATTCCCTGGTGTTTTTACCTTGGTTTCCAGTCTTAGTTTCCATGGGAGCATATCAGGGATGGTTTGTGCCTTTGATTTTGTAGCCTAGCATCTCTAGCATCACAGCTGCCAAGTGGTAGAGAACCTGCTACTGTTTCCTCTCTTAGTATCCACTGTTTCCTCTCTTAGTATCCACTGTTTCCTCTCTTAGTATCCACTGTTTCCTCTCTTAGTATCCACTGTTTCCTCTCTTAGTATCTACTGTTTCCTCTCTTAGTATCCACTGTTTCCTCTCTTAGTATCTACTGTTTCCTCTCTTAGTATCTACTGTTTCCTCTCTTAGTATCCACTGTTTCCTCTCTTAGTATCCACTGTTTCCTCTCTTAGTATCCACTGTTTCCTCTCTTAGTATCCACTGTTTCCTCTCTTAGTATCCACTTTTTCCTCTCTTAGTATCTACTGTTTCCTCTCTTAGTATCTACTGTTTCCTCTCTTAGTATCCACTGTTTCCTCTCTTAGTATCCACTGTTTCCTCTCTTAGTATCCACTGTTTCCTCTCTTAGTATCCTCTGACTTTTGACTCTCTCTCTCTCTCTCTCTCTCTCTCTCTCTCTCTCTCTCTGCCTCCCTCCCTCCCTCCCTCCCCCTTATTTATGAATGTGTGTATGTCTGAGTATATGAGAGAGAGAGAGAGAGAGAGAGAGAGAGAGAGGGCTGCATTCTCCATGTGGCCACACTATACAGTGGGTTAGTGAGATAAACAGATAACACAGACAGAAGAAGATGGGAGGTGTGACAGACACAGGTACAGAGAGAGCAAAAAAAAAAAAAAGAGTAAGAGGGAAATCACATTAAAAGGTGCAGTCAACTGACCACCATGACCATCAGTCTCCAATGAGGTCAACTATCCTTTCCTATATTTACATTAACCATTTGTTACATGCAGATATCAGCAGAAATCCTTACAATACAGCACTGGTAGACCTAATGGAAACATCTGGAAGGCCCTACATTAGGCATCATCATCATCATCATCATCATCATCGTCGTCGTCATCATCGTCATCATCAGTGCTGATGTTGTCTTCAACGCAGTGATGTATGTTACACTGAATATCACACACACGCACACACACACACACACACACACAGAGGGGCATCATTGATCAATCTGTAGCATATAGTGAAAGTTTTCACCAAGATGTTTTCTATGACACATGCACACTCTCATCTTTGCTCTGTCTGTCCTTCATCTCATTAATCTCTGTCTCTATGTCTCTCTCTCTCAGTCACAGACAGACAGACAGACACACACACACACACACACACACACACACACACACACACACACACAGTCTCTGACTCACTTTCATAGAAACAGAGACCATTCTCTGATTTACAAATCCAGATTATCTCACTAACACCAACACAGATCCTTCCAACGTACACACACACACACACACACACACACACACACACACACACAATCTCCCCATCTCCTCTCTCTTCCTTGATCCCATAATACAGTCTGATACACACACACACACACACACATTTGAGGGTATGGTCAATCTTCCTTCATATATTTTTTACTGGTTGATGAAGTTCCTGTGATTTTGAATGTCCGTTGAACATGTGAGTGCGGCCTGTTTCCAGGGCATTTCCAGCAGGATTCAAACCCGTCTTCACAGTATCCAGATCAGCCAAAGGCCAAAAAGTATCTGCTCCACATGAGTCTGCCCACTGATCCCAGACAACACTCTGTTTCCTCCCTTATACAGTCTGTCTAACATTAATACAGAGATGTACACACACACACACACACACACACACGTACCCACACACGAGCACGCGCATGCACGCATGCACACAAACACACACACACACGCACACACACGTAGACATACATACACACACACACACACACACACACACACACACACACACACACACACACACATACACACACACACATACAGAGTTAGTTGATTCTATCACATCATGCAGAGCTGTGCATGCAACTGATAGATCTCTCAGCAAATGAATCATTAAAAGTGAAACAGAAACAGAGAGGATGCAGGTTTCATTTCTTTAGATATACGCCTTTATTTTGGCTGCTTTCATCTTTGACAGTTTATTTATATTTTTCTTCACTGGCAAAGATATTTTTATGACATCTGACAACATATTGAAAGTGATAATAGAGTTGCTGTATTCTCATATACTACTGCATATTCAAAACTGACACAAACATTCATTTTTTTTCTTTCCAGCTTAGTCATGCAGAAATGGCATCTCATGGTGTCTGTGTACTACGCCCCATGTCTTTCTCATCAGGTGCACGTGTTTGTGCCTGTCTGTACCGATTTGTCATCGGCCATGGAGATGGACGGGCTGCATCAGCGCTGCTCCTGTACGTGGGCTCAGAATGGAAACATTAGTCAGATGCTGTTTGTGGCTCAAGCATGTTCAATGTGATGAAAAGAGTTCTTGTGTCTTTAAGTTGTTAGGGGGGTGGGGGGAGGAGTCATCACAATGGGCCCCTGTGGCTGTGACGACTATGTGACACATGTCTCGCTGAGAATAGGCAGCTTGTCAAGCTCTGTCATCAGCTCATCAGGTCTGCAGACTGGTCATCAGAGTGTAACATGCACAAAGACACACACACACACACACACACACACACACACACACACACACAAACACATGCACACAAATGTTTCTCATTCTTTTGTGTGCTTAAAAATCCCATTTTCTCTGTTTACCCATGTGAAATGTAAATTCCACTACACAGGGTCCTTTTCCAATGAATTTTCTAATGTTTTAATTTCCCTCTAATTTCTCCTGTCCATTAAATGTTCCGCTGACCTTTTTTTTTCTCTTTCCTGTCCTTTTACTTTTCGTTTTTTCCAGGTCAGCCCATTTAGGTTTAATGGAATATTGAAATGTTAGCCAGGGGGTCTTTTGTTTGACAGTTATTAGTTTTGTTGAGCACAGCCATCAGTTTGGGCCATTACTCCCCATAAATATCATGTTTCCATTCAAACCAAATGTATTTACTTTATCTTCCATTGCAGAGGATTCTGTGGACTGCTCACTCACTTTAGCAGCAATGAAAAAACCCATCAGACACTCCCAGTGTTACCCGGCAACCACGTGCTAATGGCATAAAGGGAGACCACCACCACTGAGGTTGCTGTTTTTGTTTTTGTGTGGTCTGATACAAAGAAGAGGAAAGCAGCAGAGGATCAAGACTAGAAATGAGAGAGAGAGAGAGAGAGAGAGAGAGAGAGAGAGAGAGAATGAGAGAGACAGAGAGAGTTGGAGAGGAATTAGGGAGCTTAGAGGGCATAATGTCAGTGTACAGGGGATTTGGCGTTTGAATTGGGATTACAGGATTACAGGCCTCTCGCTTTGATGGAGGAGAGAGGCTTCTCACAGATGGAGGTCATTGTTTCTCTTTAATGTCCTCTAAGAGAGATGAAGTAGGTCTGGGAGTTTGCTGGACATTTGGACTTGCAGAGGAGGGGTTAGCATTAGGCCGCCATTCAGACGGAGATTCTGACAGGATTTTAAAAACTGGTTTAATAAATCCCTCAGTGAAATGCCCGGGGGTTTCAGTGCAGGGCTAGAAGTGTGGCGTGACACATGACTGGTCAAGGTGTGTCCCAGACCACAGCTCTCGGGTCAGCTTATTGGTTTAGACACACATCAACAGCACCATAGTCTTCCCTGCGTTACAACATTGCTTTTCTAAAAGAGAGGGGAAAAAAATCAGAAGAAAGGATGTGTAGGCAGAGCAACAGCCAGAGAATAATGTCTGAACAAACAACAGAACTGCTCTTTTTACACACGGAAACTTCAAATTTTACCGCAGACAGACTTTAATAATACTTACATACTATAGTACAGGACTCCATATATCTTACATAAAACAAGAGACCCACATCCACAGAGAAACACAAATTTACACAAAAACACATATGTATACACACACACACTCACATTGACTGTATTAACGGATCAAAGAAGAGAGAAGAGATAAAGGGATTGTGTGTGTGTGTGTGTGTGCGTGTGTGTAGAAGGGAGTGAAAGGGATGGATGTGTGTTGGTGATAATCTGGATTTGGAAATCAAAGAATGGCTTCTGTGTTTGTGAGTCAGAAACAGCGTGCGTTTATGTGTGTGTGTGTGAGGGAGAGAGAGAGAGAGAGAGAGAGAATCTATTAGTAAAGTAACAAATTTACCACTCTCTCTAATTGGCAGAATAGCAACTGTAAAAATGACCATACTACCTAAAGTGAACTACCTCTTCAAAATGACCCCAACTCAACCCACTACTAACTAGTTTAATTCACTCAACTCCATGACAACTAAATTCTACTGGAAAAATAAACCACCCCGGATTAAACCAGCAACTTTGCAGAAACACAGATCTCAAGGAGGACTGGAAGCACCAAACTTCTACTATTATTACCTGGCTAATCAACTACAGTATATCTCAAACTGGATTCAGCCCAACTAACAGAATAAACCATGGATTGAAATAGAACAGTCAGAATGCAGTGAAATTTCAATCTCCGACTTGCCATTCCTTAGCACTTCCAGAAAACACCACAATTGCTTCAAAAATACCGTAATCTCAACAACCCTGACAGCTTGGTGGAAAATTAATAAAATCTTTAAATTCACAATGTCACCACGTAAATACACCCCAATATGGCACAACCCTGACTTTTCACTCAACAAACCACCACTCCACTTCACCACTTGGAAACAAAGAGGTATCACACAGCTTCAACACATCTTTCAGAATAACACCTTCATCACTTTCCAGGACCTGGTGCAAAAGTATAACATTGGGAAAGAGCAATATTTTCAGTACTTACAATTAAAATCCATTCTAAAATCCAAAATTAATATAATAAACAACAACCTACATCCACCCCCACTAGTGGAAGAAATGAAAAAATATAAACAATGCTAAGAAAACTATCTCCAAATTATACAAACTAATATCATCCACAGACCAAACAATATCCCTCCCCATCCAAGACTGGGAAAAAGACCTATCACTCTCTACCAATGCAGACTTCTGGACTTTAATCTGTAGAAACACTTTCACAATGACAAACAATACTAATCTTCAACTAATACAATATAAAGTAATCCACAGAACACATATCACCCAGCACAAGATGTATAAGATGGGATTCCGAGATTCAGACATATGCTCACATTGCACAATGAACACCCCAGACAACTATTTCCACTCTTCCTGGATGTGCCCACCAACTTACCACTTTTGGAAACAAGTTACTGACAGAATATCCCTTTTTATGAGCTGTAACATCCCACTCTCTCCATCCCTCTGTCTGCTCGGGGATACCTCTGTGATCAGCCCACCAATCCAAAACCCCAAACCCATACTCATCGCTCTAGCAATCGCTAAGAAAACCATCCTCTTAAACTGGAAAACAAGAAACACAATAAACATCACACAATGGTTAAACTTTCTCATAGACCACATATCCATGGAAAGAATTTCATTCCAACACCAAAACTTATACTTTCAAAAAATCTGGGCCCCTTTCATAAATTCATTGAATTTGCCTGCTAACTAATCCCCCCCACATATACTTCAAAGAAACTATCACTATTATTGTTATTATTAGTAGTAGTAACTGTAGTAGATGGCGTTATGATGGCGTTATTGTCAATCATGTTGTCATCCTTATTAGTATTATGGTCATCAATGTTGCTATTATTATTATTATTATTACTATGTTTCCACATTATAATTATTGTCATTACGTCCCCCATCATAGCATCACTCCTTTGTCTTGTCCCACATATAGTTTTCTATTTACTTTTCTTCTTTATCCCTCACTCCCTTATTACCTTTCATTGATTTTGTCCTTCTGTCTGTCTCCTTGTCTACCTGTTCACCTGTCTGTCTGTCATTCTACAGCATGTCACCTGTCTGTCTGCATGTTTGTTCGTTTGCCTGTCCACCTGTCTCCTCTGTACACAAGTATGTAGACTCATCAAATAAAATTTATAAAAAGAAACAAGAGAGAAAAAAAAAAAAAAAAAAAGAGAAAGATGTGACTCCTATGTTGGAGGGGTGGTGGCGGGCTTAAAAGAAAAAAAAAAAAGCAATAAATCTAGTAGTAAATAAATTTCACATGTACACATGTACACTATTAGCCAAAGCGTCAGTATGCATAGCTTTGCAGACTAGACTGTACCTGTCACTTAAGATTGTAAACAGAGTTTGTACAATCTCTGTCTTTGATTTTAGTCATGTATTCACTGACAGACAGACAGACAGACAGACAGTCACACACACACACACACACGCACACACGCACGCACACACACACACACACACACACACACACACACACACACACACAGATCAGCTGCCAGTGTTTATCCTTTTCAGAGCAGCATTCCATTGAGAGAATTTTCTAGAAGCAGAGGGACATTACAATCCACACATTCTCTCTTGTGTGTGCATGTGGTGAAAGACATGCAGGGTAGATAGACGAGCAGTGCACCTCTGCCCCAGCACATATCTCTAATCTAATCTAATCTTCTGAATCTGTTACTGTACCAGTGTGAGAAAAGAATCAATCTGAATGGCTCTCACCTTCCACCTCTGCCATGACCTCACCAAAGATCACCAATTTCCCTCATCTCAGACAGAAGATGAGAAAGAGAATGGCTGAGAGGGAGAGAGAGAGAGAGAGAGACAGAGAGCGAGAGCAAGCAAGAAAATGGAGAAAGGGTAACACAAAGAGGTGGAACGGTCACAGAAGCACAAAATGATAGGCTTAACCTGAAAGAGAGAGAGTAAGAGAGTCACCTTTTGTGATTCACATTTTTATTTTTCCTCAGTGCTAATGTGCTTCAGTAGGCATTGTCATGCATGCATCTTTGAAAAGAAAGCTCAACAGGGAATAAAAAAACAAAAAACCCTTGAGCTCCATTGGAGAAGGAACAATGGCCATTCCCCAGGGCTAAAAGTTTGGCTTGGACATTCTGGAACATTCTGTCGCATAATGGGCTTCCCACTGCTGCTGATGCTCATCAGAGCAAAAGAGGTGACTCCACGCGTGGCAGGGCCTTGCAAGTCAGGACAGACCCTTCCTCTGATGCTCTCTGTCTGTCTGTCTTTGTCTCTCTTTCTCTATCACTTTCACACACACACACACACACACACTCACACATGCACGGACGCACGCACGCACACACACACACACACACACACACACACACACACACACACACACTCTTTCTTTTGGCTCTTTCTCCAGGTTGACAAGAAATTTACCATGTTTTGATGAGGAACAGTCTGCTTTTCATTTGCATACTCTAATATGAAAGTATCATCCCCCAACAATATTGAATAAGACACACAATTCAGAACTGGTACCTGTTTTTTTTTTTTTTTTTTTTTTTTTACCGCTTGCTGAGTTAAACCTCTTTCGAAGATGGTGCCCAGTGAGACCAGTTGCCATCGTGACTGCTCCGCTCAGACTGTGCTTTTTGTTTGTTATTTCTGAACTTTTTTAGTGTCCTTTACCTCCCTGTCATCTGCACTAATTGCCTGTGATCGCAGCACACTTGAACATTGCAACCATAACTTCATATCTTTAATCTGGAATCACGCAGGATAGGCCCACTTGGCTGAAAGAGATCCTCTGGGACACGGATCCTATCGGTCCTAACCATGGAAATGAACCTCTGTGTAAAAGCAGAAAGGAGAAACACCGGGGAAAACCGGAGTCCGAAACAGACTGTGAGCGAGTGCACACCGTCCAGCCCTGCTCAGTGTCCTGCTTGAGAATGTTTAATCCTTGGACAACAAGCTGGATGACATCAGGGCCTGGGTCCACTTCAAAACAAACATAGCTCTCCCCTACGGTGCCGGATCATGCGATTCAACCAGCTGAAACATTCTCCTGTTTTGCATAGATCGAACAGAGGAATCTGGCAAATCTAAAGGTGGTGGAGTGTGTTTCATGACCAACAACAGCTAGTGTGATCCAAGGAATGCTTCTGTTCTGTCCTTCCCCTGCTCGGCCAATCTCGAACAATTCTCTATGGTCATCACCATTGCTGTCTATATTCCATCACAACCTTTGTCACCAGTAAGAACAGATGCCACCAAACACTACCACATGCTAAAATTAAATCATTAAATTAAATTGGAATTAAATAATACCTTGTGTAACAGTTTAGATAATTAAATTAATATAAATTAAATTAAATTAAATTTAATTTAATTTATAAATACTTATAATGAGTTGCTGTAGCTCTCAATAGTTTAACGTCAATTTGTATTATTATAAATTCACTGGAGCAGATTGAAGAGGCTACACAGAGGTGAGGGGTTCAAACCCCGCAGATGTACATCAGACCAGTCAATCCTCTGTAACGACCTCGTCTCCGTGCCCCTCTATTCCAACCATTCAGCGCCGGTCCACAAATCAGTCTGATCAGTTCCATTATTCCATTATGTTTTGCATTCGGCCGTGTTAATCTAGTCTGCCTTTCAGTTTATATAAATACCCATGGTTTTGTTCTGATCTGTTTGTGTGGAACTGACCCTAGCTGACTGTTGTATCGCGGTATATTTGAGAAGCCGCTGTTACACCTGTTCTGTATCCTGTACCCTGTTAACCTGTCATGTGTCCCGAGTCTTGTCATCCTGCTGTGTATCCCGTGCCTGCGCTGTTCCTGGTCTCTGTATTTCCTCGTTTAAATAAAGCTTAGGTTTGTCTGCAAATGCATCCAGTCTCACTTCCAGTTTGTGACTTCCACTCATGGAATCTGACCCAAACTTATTTTCTCCAGATGAGATTAGACATTTGGGAAGTTTACTAACTGTTGTGGCAGGGACAGAATTTCTCTATTACTGATTATCAGACTGGTTTTGGAAAAAAAATTAAATGCTATTTAGGATTGTTCAGATCACTCTCAAAGAAGGGGGGTTATCCTCATGCATTCCTACATGGTCTGATTCAACTTGATGCATTCTTTGCATATGGAGTGTGAAAAGCTGGACTAAACAACAGTCTTGTCATGAAATTGACTTGGTATAACTTGCTTCCCCCTCGCTGTAACCCTTAACGATCAAATGTTCATCCCATTCCCTGCTATACTTCTCTGTATTTAAGGCCAGTGGATGACTGAGTGTTGGGAGATGAACGACTGATGAGGTTTCAGATCATGCTGATGGAAAACAGGAAGGAGACAAGACAATAACTGCTCATCTCAGTGGTGAATAATGAATGTGTGGATTTTTTTTTTTTTTTTTTTTTTTCTGTGAGACATTTTATTTGAAGTTTGAATTGTTTTAATCTGTACAATAAAGAAAGGAATGTCTACCTCAAACTTGTTTGCAGTCATTGTCATAGTTCTATCAGTTCAGTTATTGTATATACCATAACTAGCTTGACTTAGACAGTTTAACCCTTGTGAAATATGAAATACCATTGAAACATGGTTGTGGAAATAAGTGTTGGTCAGATGGCTAACATTCAGTATTACTCAACCCAATTATTAAAATGCACAGCTGTGTTTACTGTAGGGCCACTGAGATACTAGTCTTTTGAATGTATTAGTGTTAAGTTGCAGTGAACACCCGGTTTTGGCCTGGCTTTGACTGCTTGTTTTGATCTTATACCTCAGTCTCGCCCTCCCTTCCCATTACTGTAAGTAAACTGATTTTATTAGTTTAAAACGTGGAAAAGGTCTGTGTTTCACAACTGACTTTTTTCCCACCTAATTTGTAGTAATTCTACAAGTCTAGACCATGAACTAAAACCATTTCTTTGACTGTTATCAGTACTGTTATAATATCCTTTATTATGTGACCAACCAAAGCAGGCACGTCACAGCCGTGCACATCTCCCTTCACTGACTCCCTGTATTCATTCACATCAAGTTTAAGTCCCTGATGCTGCTTTCAGATCAACCAGTGGGACTGTATCTCCTGACATGGAGACACTGGTCCACTTTTGGAACCGTTCGCATGTGTGGCTCCTCGATGGTGGAACGAATCGCCCAAATTCCATCTGGTCTGCCTGACCCCTACCTGTCTTTGATGTGAATTTGATGGCACTCCCTTATAAATACTATAAATCTGAACTCATGCTTGTACTGTCCTGTATGCACTGACTCATCATACAGATATTTTTTCCTCTACGATAGGTACTTAGTAGCACTTATTTTTGCGATGCTTTATGATGCTTTATGGAAGGTATAAAATAAAAGTAAAAATGAAATATATAAAAGGACTATAGACCCACTGGTATCTGTCTCTAGTTTGTGGTATTATTGTATGTTGGTACATAATAAGTGTGACAATGGACTGATAGGAACCAGATTGGGATATGTGGGGCATCATGGGATGTGTACATCAGGTGGGGTAATGTGTTCCTGCAGAGTCGCAAAGTTAATAAAGAGTTGCATATTTATTTACAGTTTGTCTCACGCACATATATCTTCTTTGCAAACACGACATAGTGTCAGAACTGCTTTGAAACTAAATTGGGACGGAAGAGGTCTACCTGCAAGGAAAAGGAAAGATACTGGTGAGCAAGTTAAATAAGGAATGGTGAAGATGAGCAGAGTGGGGAAGGAGCTAGCAGAGTGGCTAACACACCCAGCGCTACGTTTAGCATTCAGCCACCGGAGGCCTTTGATTTTTCCAAACCGCACGAGCGGATGAAATGGATAAGCAGATTCAAGAGATTCCGTCAAGCAAGCAATTTAATAGTAAGCTCCGACGAGAATCAAGTGAGTACTTTGATCTATTGCATGGGAGATGAAGCTGATGATGTTTTGAGAGGCTTGAAGCTCAGTGATGTAGACCAGTGCCATAACACTAAAGTGAAGGATGGCTTTCAGTTGTTCTTAGTAGTGAAAAAGAATATTGTTTACGAACGTGCACAAATTAAAATGCACAAGCAAGAAGCAAATGAGACTGTCGATGCATTTGTCACTGCCCTAGATGCATTAGCAGAGCACTGCATTTATGGAACTTTGCATGATGAGCTGATCAAGGACAGGATAGTGGTAGGGCTGGCAGATACACAGCTCTCAGAACGCATGCAAATGGAAAAAGACCTAGACCTGGAAAAAGCCATTAACATGGCTGCGGCTGAGTATAGGAGCCAAGCAGACCATGGAGAAGGTCTATGTGGTCAAAAACCTGAGCATGCCCTTGCTCGGGTTGCCAGCCATTGTAGCCCTTGGCTTACTTGTCCATGTTGACAGTGTAGACATGGAGACCCTCAAGACAAGCTACCCCAAGCTATGCAGTGGCCTAGGTGAGGTACAACAACCGTACACCATCAAGCTGTGCCATTTTCCTTGAAAACCCCCAGGAGGATTCCACTACTGTAGGTGGGAGAAGTCAAAGAAGAGCTCCAGCACATGGAAAACCAGGGCGTCATCAGCCACGTGGAAGGACCAACTGACTGGTGCGCCGGCATGGTGGTCGTGCTCAAGAAAGATGGTAAAAAGGTGCGTTTGTGTGTGGACCTGACCAGCTTCAAAGAATATGTGTGCCATGAGAAGTACATTCTGCCATCAGCAGAACAGAGCCTTGGAACGCGTGTCGCAGTGAAAATGTTGGGCAAACTGGATGCCAACAGGGGGTTTTGGCATTCCACTTACAGAGGAATCAGCCAAATACTCTATATTTATTACACCCTTCGGGTGGTTCCATTTTAACCGCCCTCCATTTGGTACTGCCTCAGCACCCAAACACTTTCAGTACATAATGGCTGAGGTCACAGAGTGGCTAGAAGGCGTGGTCTGGCACCTCGATAACCTATTGGTGTGGGAGCAGGACCAGGGAGAGCATGATGATCGACTCCATGCTGTGCCACAAAGACTAGAAAAAGCAGGCATCGCCCTGAATATAGACAAGTGTGAGCTCTCCAAGAGCGAGGTGGTCTTTTTGGGTCACATCATCACAGCTGTGGGCATTTGCCCTGACCCAGGGAAGACAGAGGCCATCATGGAGATGAAGGAGCCCATAAATGTTGGCAAGTTGAGGGGTTTTCTCGGGATGGTCAACCAGCTGGGAAAGTTCATTCCCCAGCTGGCGGAAAAAGAAAAGCTGCTCCGCGGCCTCCTCTCAAAGAAAAGCTGCTGGGTCTGGGACGTGGAGCAGGTGACGACATTTAAAGCACTGAAGAAAGCACTGTCTTCTCCTCCTGTGCTGGCCATGTATGACCCAAACAGAGACGCTAAAGTGTCAGCCGATGCATTACTGTATGGCTTGGGAGGCGTCCTTCTCCAGAGGAGGGAGGAAGAAGGGAAGCCTGAAGATTATGCATCGCGGTTGCTTACTCCAACTGAACAACGGTACGTGCAGATAGAGAAGGAGGCCCTGGGTCTCACATGGGCTTATGAACGATTCCGGGATTTCCTCATAGGGAAACATTTCAGCGTGGAGACCGACCATAAACCCCTTATCAGGCACTGGATCTTCTGCCGCTGAGAATCCAGCGCTTCCAGATGAGGCTGATGCGGTACGCATACTCCATCATGCATGTGCCAAGTCACTTTGAATAGTGGGTACACTGCCTCACTCAACTGTGAAATCACATATGTCCACAGAAGAACAGTGGCCGATGGAGAGTACAAACATCTATGTGGACTGTGTCATGGAAAGCCTACCTGTCAGTCCCAAATATATGATAAACCTGAGAGAACAGCTAAAAGCTGACAGTGTCTGCTCACGTGTCATGACGCTGTGCACAGAAGGATGGCCAGCGCATGTAAAACAGGAACCTGTGCTGAAAAGCTACTGGCCAGAGCGAGCTACACTCACAGTGAAAGAAAGCTTACTGCTGAAAGACACATAGCTCGTAATACCCTCAGCGATGCGGAACAACATGCTAGCCAAACTACACGAAGGACACCAAGGTGTGGTGAGGTGCAAAGAACATGCTTATTGGTCTGTGTGGTGACCTGGACTCAACCAGCAAGTGAACGAAATGGAACTGCAGAACATGCATATAAGAGCAACAAAATCACAAAGAGCCACATTTACATTTTTGTCTTATTTACCTTGAACATTGTTGCAGTTGTATCTGGTCTAATACTGAACTTACTGATGGCACTTATGCCACAGATGGCTCCTTAATGGCTGTGTGCTTCAATTGCATTCTGCCTCTTTTCTGTGTACTACTCAACAGACCTTCCATTTATCCCTCCATCCATGTTAATTCACTCTTCCAAATGTTTCAGATTCAACATACTTGTCTTTCTCACTTCCTCTGTCACATCCCTTCATGTCTACGCTCCTCCCTTTCTCTAACACTGCTCTTCCCTTCCTCAGTCCACACATTTCCCCCCCAAAAAAAATCTCTTCACAGCATCTGTTTTGCATAGTCTTGTTTCTTTGTCACTGCAAAGCTACTCCACCCCTTCTTTTGCATTCTTTCACCGCTTAGTCTCTTCCTTCTGCCCATTTGTCTGTCCATCTAGACTATTTTTACACAGACCTACACTTTGTGTGGCATACTTCTTTGTTTCTCTAGACCTCTTATCTATACCGCCCTCCTCCTGTGTCCCCTCTGTCTGTCTATCCCTCCATCCATGTTACACTTTGTATGCTGTGCTATACTGTTCAACTTTTCATCCCCTCTTTTCCATATCACCATTTATCCTCAAAACCCTATTGATTTTTTTTCTCTAATTATTATAATTAGCATGGGTTTCTGCTGTTGTTAATATTACACGCATTTCCATTACTTTCTCTTTTCTATTACCTCATCACCCTTTAAATTAGATTTTTACTGTATAAAAGTCTTTTTAATTCATGAAGGTTATCTACAATTGTTTTTTTTCCTGTTCATCCATATAATCATTTATTCATCTGCCTATATATGATAACAGAATAATCATTTATTCATCTATCTATAAATGATAACACAACTGCACTGACTAAATTCTGGTCATCATGCAAACCAGCATCACTGTGCTCATAATTACCTTCCAAACACACTGAACGCTTCATTCTACTGTTCTGTGTGTGTGTGCATGTGTGTGTGTGTGTGTGTGTGTGTGTGTGTGTGTGTGTGTGTGTGTGTGAGAGAGAGAGAGAGAGAGAGAGAGAGAGAGAGAGATTGATATGTAGCGTCTGCATTTTTCTGCTCGCCTCAAGAGCACTGCTTGGAGGTCAGAGGCAGAGCGGTTTCATTAATTTTACAGTTTGGTTCTCATCTGATCGTTTTACAGATCGGTTCTGATCTGATCGTTTTAATCCTGATAAATACAGGGCTCCTCATTGTCATTCCAACCGCTTGGTTGTAATTACCTAGCATGCCGTGTTGTGTTTCACTAACACTACGCATTTATGCCCTGACATGGAGAAAAGCGAATATTTCCATTTGCTGACAGACACATTAGAGGAATTATAATGGAAGATGGAGTTAACTGCTTACAGCTTTTACAGTTTTGTTTATACTCCTTTAGGAGTGAAAAAGCTATTGTTCAGACAGCATAAATAAGCAATAACTGAAAGGAGTTTAACATTTGTGAAAAACCTCAAAATCCAGTGAAATGTAATACTGAAATATTGAGAAATCATCAAAATGTGACACAACATTCAAAACTATGTCCACTTCTAAATAGATGTCACTTTGCAACCAAATTATTCAAACAATCCATCAAATGGGTAAACAGGCATTTGCTGGAGAGTGGCAGGACTTATTTTGAACTGGACTACATGAAAATCCTTAGGTGTAAGGATCCGATTACTTTGCCTAACATGGATCAAAGCATAACATGGATGCGTTTATAATGTTTAGGGTACTCAGAGCAGCCTGTTGATCTGACCATTCTGCTTAAAAACACTCACCATACATTCACATTATACAGTAATTAATCTTAAACTGTGAACATTCAAAGCAGCTAAGAACTGTAAACCAATACAGTGCTGCTTACATCACTGGAATCAAAACAATCTATCCAAAAACATGCATCTTCCAGCCAAATGAAACATTGCCTTGAAATAGGCGACAAGGCTGCAAAATACACAGACAAAACTAAAGACCCATTCCACATGAAAGAGGTCAATGGAAGACAATTTTTAAAAAAGTATAATGAATCAACAGCCCCAGTATTTTTACTTTGCATTTGCTCTATAAATCTTTCACTTTATGTTGCTATGTTATAATAATCAGTATATATCATATTAAACAGTACAGCAAGTTGGATCTAAACTGTGGAGTGTGTTATGACCTCCAGTTGACTGTGCAAGTAGATGGGAGAGGTTAAAACAAAACTCAGATTAGTCAAAAAAGGAAGCTCAAATAAAACAATAACGAAATGTACATGGAGCAAAAGACACTTAGCATTCATATGCATTGAGTCTCAGAAACTTGTCTCTTACCAGGACCAGAATAACACACATTATCTCTCTTGCTGCATCTCATTTTCTTCTGTTATCACCTTCACTGTGATGGGTTCCTCAAACTCCTATGATCAGGAGCGGTGTGCAGCCATGAAGTGGACTTCCCTCAGTTCTGTAGTGGACTAATAGATGCCCATTTTCTTTTCTGGTATGTCTGGAATACGGATTGAGCCTAAAGTGACAGTGTGAATTCAGCTCTGACTACTCTCTGTCTAGTCTTCCTTACGGTCACATCTCCCTCAGTGATCTGGTGAACAGTATGGGCAAGAAATGTCAGTCTGCCTTCAAGTTTATTTGTATTATTTGTTTATTTACAAAATTGTCTCAAAGCAGCTTTACAGACATCAGTGCCTAAACCCCCAGTGAGCAAGCCGAAGGTGACAGTGAGAAGGGAAAAAAAAAAACAAAACAAAACAAACCAAACAAAAAAAACAAAAGAAAACAACAAAAAAAAAAAAACAAAGAAGAGAGCAGGAGGAAGAAACCTTCGGCGGAACCAAGATTCAACAGCCTTCTCTCGTTAGGGGCCCAGCTGTGCCTCCCTATTCTTCTTCTCTAAACACAGGTAAGCTATCCTCAACTTCCTCTATCCACACCACCTTCTGCTGATAACACACAACTGATGAAGTTGTTTATGCATTTTGGGGCATTACAGTCTTACAGGCATTACAGCAATTGTTTACACACTACAGTTGGCTTGATGGAGTTTTTCATGACTTTAGCTTATGGCATCCGTAAATGCAAAACTTCAAATTTATATACAAAAGAAAGACATTTTCTCAAAACTATTATTGCTCTTTACGACCACTGTTTACTTCTTTTCAAACAAATCTCAGCACTTTTCCAAGCAATTTTCTGAGTCCTCCTCATGAATGACAGTGTTCGTGACAGAGATGAGTACCATACTCACACTTTAAACAGTGCCATGAAAAAAGGCCAAGCACTTTGCTTAGCTGCACTGCATTTGTCAGCACCAGGGAGAATGCTGTAGCTCTGATAAGATTTGAGTTTTTGATTTGGGTTTTTTTTTTTTTTCCCAAGTCTCCTCAAAGTATTAAACTTTATATTTCACTTTCACTAAAAGATTATTTGGTAGCGGTGGTAGAAAAAATCAGTAAAATTCAGAGAATGTGAGTGAGACAGTGGATGCTTCTGACAACAAAATTTTAATGAGCTTTTTTTTTTGTCTCGTTGTAACAAACACATATTTATAAATAAATTATCTTTTAATCAGCTTAACAACATATTAGATCATCTTATTAAATCGTCTACTCGGCAAAGATTAGACATTAATAATTGTGTTTCACTACTGTAAATCCTTTAAAAAATGTGTATTTTAATCAAGCTAAATGAATCTTTAAATATTTTTGTTAAATGAATATTTGCGGTACTAATGAAAATGGAATGACATTACGCGGTGAATAAACAGTTTGCTGCTTGCATCCCTTTCCTTCTCCATGCTCCCAGTCGTTGTAATTAAATGCCGAAGGGAAAAGAAAAGCGTTTTTTTTCTGCCAAGGAGCGTCACCGCAGTCCGCCACTGTTAACACGACGTGACACACAGCCCTGATGTCCGCAGAACCTGCCAAGAGGATTATGGGTAGACTTAATATCAGATTTTAATTACCACGGTAACAGAGTGATCATGGCTCATTAGTGAGGTGGAGTAGCAGAACATGAGAATGAGCCAATCAGAGAGAACAAGAATGATCAGGGGAACCATGCCAAACGCGTATGACTTTTTCAGCAAATGTGTGATTATCCTACTGTATCTTACTGCCTGACTGACTGTACTCCAAGCCCAAATGTGTGATTATCCTACTGTATCTTACTGCCTGACTGACTGTACTCCAAGCCCAAATGTGTGATTATCCTACTGTATCTTACTGCCTGACTGACTGCACTCCACACCCAATGTTCAGCTTTATCTATATTCATATTAAATATGCCACTGCGGCCGGTTTATTAGGCAAACTGCCTCATTCACAAAACAGGATCACGCCTACAAAAAACAGACATCCAATGATGCAGTTACTGCCCAACTGGATGCTGGAATGGGCAGGACAAGTGGGGGGGGAATGAAAAGTGAACTTTAGCATAATTCTTTTTGCAAGTTGCAGTTTTATCCATTAACACAATGAAATAATTTAAACCTGCAACTCAAAATATGTCATACTGTTTATTTCTTTGATTGTTTGTTTATTGTTTTTTCTTCCTTGGTGCAGTGTGTACCCTGACAGTGCTGCATTACTCTCTCCCTTTGCCCCCTTCCTCCCTCTCTCTCCATTCTTCTTTCAGCCATTACCGTACAGTGCTGCTCCCTAAACTCCCTATAGTCAGTATGAATAGTCAGTAGTTTACAGTCAGTTCTGTTCAGTATATTCTTAACCACAGGGATCTCACTACTTATTCCATTTCTCTCTCTCTCTCTCTCTCTCTTTCTCTATGGAGGACATAGGAGAATCAGAAATACTGCATGAATGCTGCTGGATTTGATCAGGTTAATCCAACGTTATCAGTTCAAAATGATAGAGTGGTTGTTACAAAATCAGAAAAGCAATAAATCTTCAAATGATGAATATTTGATCATCTTCAGCACTTCTCTCCTCAAAAACAGGAGAAAGACAAAGCACAAATGTGCCTCTGAGGGAGTGTGCCTCTTTGTGTGAATGTGTCTGCTTATGAGAGATAGAGATAGAGATAATATGCATCTGTGTGTGTGTGTGTAGCTTAAAGACATAAGATACAATTAAAACGGTAACATTCACATGGCAGAGCTGTAAAAGGGCATGAAAAGCGTGTCTCTGGGGCCGTGGAGATTACTGTCACAGCTCAGAGAGCTTTGAGCCAAACTTATCCCCAACACCACCAGCATTCTGATCTGCACAGCCAGATGGTCACCATCTTTCATAACATGTTTGTCTCTCACACACTCCTCTCTCCCCTTCTCTCTCACATCGCCGTGACATTCACTCCCTTCTGTTAGAAAAGAAAGAGACATAACCACTCGTGTTTCTGGAGTTTTATGACTTTCGTGCCTGGGGTTTCATGTACATTAACAGAAATGCTGCAGGTGCATTGGAAAGAAATGTCCTATTAAAGATCTCTACCCTCCCTCTGCTGTGATACCATCACTCAGACACCTCTCGGTACAGCCATGGAGAGAACACGAATAAGGAGGAGAAAAAGAGAAGAGGAAATCCATCCCTCTCTCGTTACCAACCTGAAAACCTGACACACTGTGCTCTTAAGTCATTGGGTTTCTGTCCTTTTTCAAAACAGTTTTATTACTTCTATTTTTTGTAAATCATGAGCCATTTTGCTGTCTCAGCCATCCCTTTACCCAGCAGTACAATCACACCTGTCTGATCCTATGCACATAAAGTGTCCCCAAGGATCTATGTCAGTCATGCGTGTCCCCTTGTTTTCACAAGACTTATTGAACAGACATGCAGTGTCTTTTTTCCCTCTTTTAAACACTCACACACAGACACACACACACACACACACGTATCTCTCTCTCTTTCTCTCTCTCTTTCTCTCTCTTTCTCTCTCGCTCTCTCTCTCTCTCTCTCTCTCTCTCTCTCTCTCTCTCTCTATATATATATATATATATATATAAGAAACAGAACGGTGTATTCCTGAAGTGGGTGATGTTAAACCGCAGCCTCTTCCATTTCTCTCTCTCTCTCTCTTTCCTCTGGTTAAAGTTTCTGTAAGTAATCCAGCCTTATGTTTAATTAAAAAGAAAAGTTGTGTCAGTAATTGAAAGTAATGTGTTCCTTGTAAGCAACTGCCCACCCTGGAAAGAAAAAAAAAGAAAGATAGATAGGGGAAAAGGGAAAAAAGAGAAAGAAATGCAACTGGTAATGTGGTTTGGCAGGTGTAATGTATCACAGCTTTTAATCTGCTCTCTTCACCTCCACTATGAGGAGAGGAGGGGAGGACAAGAAGACATTAAGCACTTTTTTTTAATTACTCCCTCTAAGAAGTGGAGGAGGGAGGAGGAGAAGCCTGTGTGTGTGTGTGTGTGTGTGTGTGTGTGTGTGTGTGTGTGTGTGTGTGTGTGAGCTCTGACAGTAGGCATGGATGTCTCTAGATGTGTGACTGCCCAGAAAAAGCTCACACCTTTTCAGCTATTTCAGATTTTCCATGACATCAAAAACAACAACAACAACAACAACAACAACAACAAAAAAAAAACAACTTTGATATGTTGTGGATAATTTCCAGTTGGAATTTTTCAGACGCCTATACTGAGATCTGAGCTATGACAGCAAGGCAAGCGGTAAAAGGCGAGAAGACACTTCTAAATTTGGGTGTGCTGAGTTTTGGTTCTCTTTTGAATGTGGGTGTGCTGAGTTTCGGTTCTCTTCTGAATGTGGGTGTGCTGAGTTTCGGTTCTCTTCTGAATGTGGGTGTGTTGACTTGTGGTTCTCTTCTGAATGTGGGTGTGTTGAGTTGTGGTTCTCTTCTGAATGTGGGTGTGTTGAGTTGTGGTTCTCTTCTGAATGTGGGTGTGTTGAGTTTTGGTTCTCTTCTGAATGTGGGTGTGTTGAGTGTTGGTTCTCTT
>NC_044501.1:25472989-25500489 GCF_902362185.1 Chanos chanos | reverse complement strand
CCAAGACACCAAAGACACCAAAAACACCGAAGACACCAAAGACACCAAAGACACCGAAGACACCAAGACACCAAGACACCAAAGACACCAAGACACCAAAGACACCAAGACACCGAACACACCAAAGACACCGAAGACACCAAAGACACCAAGACACCAAAGACACCAAGACACCGAACACACCAAAGACACCGAAGACACCAAAGACACCGAAGACACCAAGACACCAAAGACACTGAAGTCACCAAGACACCAAGACACCAAAGACACCAAAGACACCGAAGACACCGAAGACACTGAAGTCACCAAGACACCAAGACACCAAAGACACTGAAGTCACCAAGACACCAAGACACCAAAGACACCAAAGACACCGATGACACCAAAAACACCAAAGACACCAAGACACCAAAAAGACACCGATGACACCGATGACACCGAAGACACCGAAGACACCGATGACACCGAAGACACCGAAGACACCAAGACACCAAGACACTGATGACACCAAAGACACCAAAGACACCGAAGACACCAAAGACACCGATGACACCAAAGACACCGAAGACACCAAGAGATGAATAAAGTTTTGAATAGTATACTGTCATAATAGTCACCTATTCTATAATGAATGCAAACATTATAGCACACTCCTGCTATAAAAGGTCTGAGGGTCTGCTCCTACTGAAACAGGTCTGTCAGAGAGCTGAGTCCAACTTCCCACCCAACACTTACCGTCAGCAGCATCATGGCTAGTAGTTTAGGAGAAAGAAAAGAAAAGAAGCCACGGGTCATCTGAGTGGACGATTTAGGCCGTGAAACACAGTTTAGCTCCACACGGACTTAAACCCTCCTCACCTGCACAGGTGCTCTTTTTTTTTTGTTTTTTTTTTATTTTTTGTTTTGTTTTGTTTTGCTTTCTTTTCTTTCTTTTTTTTTTCTTTTTAAAGAACAGAACGCCTTGTCTTGGACTGATTTTTCACAGCTAATGCAGCTTCACCAAATGGCAGAGACACTGCACCATATAAAAAGCCAGGTCAGAACACACACTTTCCCTTTTGCTTTCTTTTCTTTTCTTACCCTTTTTCTTTTTTTCTTTTTTTTTTTTATAACCAGAGTGCAGAGCAGTAAACACAGACTCAGGCCGTCCCTGTGCTGGTGTTTCCTCTGTAATAATGGAAGTGTGCCAGTATAAAAGCATTTTAATCAATGAAACAGACTTTAGCTAATGGGGCTTTCCTTTCAGCGAGGCAGTTGAAAAATATACATTTTCATTAGGAGAGGCCTGCACGGCGGAATGAGGCCTGTATTGTAATGAGACATGCCTTTGGTGAGCAGGGTTGGAGCTAACGGCCCCGAGAGCAGCGCAGTGGCAGAGACAGACTCATTTGCACTCTTTCTCTCTGCTTTTTTTTTTTTTTTTTTTTTTTTTTAAGCGGAAAAATAACTATGCATTAAAAGACTGTGTGGGCGGACATCCTTCTGTTTGTTGCCTTAATAGCATTTCCTGAAACAGAAACAAGGTGGAATTCAGACTTGCCTGAGTTTGCTGGAATTTGATGGAACAGGGAAACAGAAACACACAGTGTGATTTAAAATGTATTCACATACCTAGGGAAAAAAAAAAAAAAAAAGACTTTAGATCTGTTTATCGTGAATACTGACATGATGAAGATTTTTTTTTCTCAGTATTATTATAATTATTACTTTTATTTTAATGTGGCAAAGTGGCCCAGAAGTACAAAACATAATAACACATTTAGAAACTTAATTAGAAGAGCACACAAAAATAACAGAGAAAACACAGTGAAAAAGAGCAAATTAAAATAAAACAAACAAACAAACAAACAAACAAACAAAAAACACAGACATGAGATGGTCCTTAATATGATGGTATGGCAGGGTATGGTAAGGTTTGACACCTAACCAAATGTATCACCCACATATGAAGATGGTAGATACACTACAGTGGAGCATGCTTATCAGTTAAAGTAGTGAGAGAAAATCTACTCTTTACACTACCCCCCCCCATGCTTTCTCCCCCTGCTCCAAAAAGAAAAAAAAACAACAAACAAACAAAAAAAGGTTCCCCACTAAGCATAATTACATGTGGCTACATGTTACATTTTTCAATTTCCAGCCTCTTACCACCCAATAAAAAAAGGAACTAATTAGATACTGTTCTCATAATCTGCTTTGACTCTGATTCTGAATTAATATTGAAAATACTGTTTACTTTTTCCCATCTAAAAATCATATTTCAGAGTAATTGCATTAAGACTAGCTAAGTGGCATGTCCCACACACAATTATCCTTTATGAGCTGGGAAGCATATTGGTCCCAGTATATTTCTGCAACTCTGCATGTGTAATGAGTGAACACATTTAGCATTACACTCTACTGGTGACTTACATCTGCACAACCACGGAGGTTATGGGGCTACATTTGCTCCCCTTTCGGACAGTATTGGGTTCTTACCCTGTAGAACACGTTCATCTCAAAAACAAACAAAAAAAAAATCACAGTACATTAATCTTTCTCACGACACATCGGGTTCATGACAAAAATATTAGGCTGGTGTCTGTTTGCTTCAGGTGGCATGTGTTTTCTTTAAGTATGGTCCCTCAAGCATGTTTCACACTCCAAATCAACAACATTCTCTGATTCCCTGCAAGCACTGCGACTTGCATTGTACACTGAGGTTCTGAACTTTAACAGGTTGTTTGTTAAAACACATTTATGAGCACTTAGAAAACTGACAGACTATTGGATATAGAAATGGAGTCTTAGATCTGCTGGATGACTGAATTTTCTGTCATTTCCAGCATAGACAGAAAGGAATATTTTCCCAGATAAAGGAGTATTTTGCTGCATGATTGTGTGCTGCATTTTCCCCAGCCCATAAGCACTTGAATCTCCTCAGTAAATAATTGATTTTTTTCTGTTGGTGTTAACAAAGCTAGCACACAGATGAGCTGCCTTTGTTGAAACCCAACATTTGTTTTAGCAGATTTGTTGAAATTGCATATTCAGTTACACAAATCATATTTAGACACAAATGATTCCACTTCACACACAAAAACCATTAGGCATGGACACGTTACAATTCTTTTATATATACAAAAATACAAATAGAATAGAAACAGAAGAAATTTCCAGTTTCCTATCTACCTCTTAAAGTACCAAATGCTCACTGTCTAAATTCCCTGCCATCTTCCTGCTAGTTTCAGAGTCCCATTTGGCAGAGGGTTAGATAATAAAGAGATGAAGGCAAAGGTCTTGGTTTGTGTTGTGTCGCATAACCACACCTTTACTGAATGAATAGGTATCAATTTCAGACAAACTGGACACAGTCATTCACTCCACTTAAAATGGGAAGAACAGAAATGTAGGTGAATGTATGATCTAATTAAACAGCTTGATACATTAGGCAGTACCTCTCATTCTCTCTTTCTCTCTCTCTCTCTCTCTCTCTCTCTCTCAACTTCCATTAGATCAGTGATTTGAGAAGATTGGCCTCTTGCTAACAGATAAATGAAACACATATTTAGTGTTTTGGTCTTTCAATGCCCTTTGATCCAGAGGGGTTTTGCAGCACTTTTGTTCACTGTCCTCTAAATACTAGTGTAGACAGGTGCTCCACAAAGCAGGTTAGGCAGATTATTTCAACTGAAGGTCAGTGCAGTATAAAACAAGCTAAACTATTGTTTATTGGACAGTCTTTCAGATGACTCTATGTTGTCTGAGAATTCCTATTTGGTGGACTGCCCACCGAAGATCCAAGGAAA
Source organism: Chanos chanos (assembly GCF_902362185.1). NCBI lineage: Eukaryota > Metazoa > Chordata > Actinopteri > Gonorynchiformes > Chanidae > Chanos > Chanos chanos. The sequence continues at coordinate 25,496,701 of NC_044501.1, read as the reverse complement.
AAAAGAAAAATCAGCCAATCAGTGTTGATTTAGGTTGGCAGTGATTTTACTGATAATTCCGGTAAGGCTTTAATGAGAAACAGTAACAGACAGGGCAGTGAAATGAGAGGAGGAGGCGGGGCTTATGTTTTTGGGCAGAGGCTGAACAGATTGGCTGACACTAAAACGAAAATTACTTTATTAAATGATTTGTGCTGAGCTCTACCGGTTGTGCCAATCAAAGGCAAAGTGAGTGGATCAACAGACCAAAGTGTGGTGTACTGGCTGATTCAGGGCACAGTTTGGTACAGTTGCTCAGATTGAGACTATGGTTTAGTTCATGATGCTTCAGATTGGGATGACGGTGTAGGTTGACATGATATTTTAAATGAGTCACTGGGTGACACCAGCATGTTTGCCAGTGCAGGAGCTCTCCACCTTCTTTCTCCAATATCTTTATGTGGGAAATTATATATAATTATTGGGATTTTGTATGTTTAAGAGTTTGAATGATTACTTTGCTTCGCTGGTCTTTGGTGTTTGTCCTGTTTCTCACAGATATATTGTACTGAGCTTCCCTTGTGATATATGTGCATTTCAGTCATGTTAATTATATTATTGTTTACATGAAGCTAAGTTTTGAAATATGAAAAGTCAATGCGTAGCTTTAATGAGCACTGTAATTGTGCGTGTGTGTGTGTGTGTGCGCGTGCGTGCGTGCGTGCGTGCGTGCATGCGTGCGTGTGTGCGTGTGTGCTTTTCTTTACATAAAATTACAGGTTTAGCATTCCTAATTAAGATTAGCATTGGTTTCTGGTTTTGTGACCTGGGGCCAAAATAATTTTTGGATTTTATGTTGGTTTCTTTTGTTTATATTGTGTTTTATTTTGACTGTAGTTATGCTCATCTCTGGTATTTTAATTGATTTTTTCATGGTTTGTCTTGGCTGTTACATTCAGTGCTGTGTGTGCAGTGGTTGATGATTAACTGTGCTGTGTGTGCAGCGTTTGGTGGTTAACTATGCTGCGTGTGCAGTGGTTGGTAGTTAACTGTGCTGCGTGTGCAGTGGTTGGTAGTTAACTGTGCTGTGTGTGCAGTGGTTGGTAGTTAATTGTGCTGCGTGCGTAGTGGTTGGTGGTTAATTGTGCTGTGTGTGCAGTGGTTGGTGGTTAACAGTGCTGTTTGTGCAGTGTTTGGTGGTTAACTGTGCTGCGTGTGCAGTGGTTGATAGTTAACTGTGCTGTGTGTGCAGTGGTTGGTAGTTAATTGTGCTGCGAGTGTAGTGGCTGGTAGTTAATTGTGCTGCGTGTGCAGTGGTTGGTGGTTAACTGTGCTGTGTGTGCAGTGGTTGGTGGTTAACTGTGCTGTTTGTGCAGTGTTTGGTGGTTAACTGTGCTGCGTGTGCAGTGGTTGATAGTTAACTGTGCTGTGTGTGCAGTGGTTTGTAGTTAATTGTGCTGCGAGTGTAGTGGTTGGTGGTTAACTGTGCTGTGTGTGCAGTGGTTGGTGGTTAACTGTGCTGTGTGTGCAGTGGTTGGTGGTTAACTGTGCTGTGTGTGCAGTGGTTGGTAGTTAATTGTGCTGCGTGTGTAGTGGTTGGTGGTTAACTGTGCTGTGTGTGTAGTGGTTGGTGGTTAACTGTGCTGTGTGTGCAGTGGTTGGTGGTTAACAGTGCTGTGTGTGCAGTGGTTGGTAGTTAACTGTGCTGTGTGTGCAGTGGTTGGTAGTTAATTGTGCTGCGTGTGTAGTGGTTGGTGGTTAACTGTGCTGTGTGTGCAGTGGTTGGTAGTTAATTGTGCTGCGAGTGTAGTGGTTGGTGGTTAACTGTGCTGTGTGTGCAGTGGTTGGTGGTTAACAGTGCTGTGTGTGCAGTGGTTGGTAGTTAACTGTGCTGTGTGTGCAGTGGTTGGTAGTTAATTGTGCTGCGTGTGTAGTGGTTGGTGGTTAACTGTGCTGTTTGTGCAGTGTTTGGTGGTTAACTGTGCTGTGTGTGCAGTGGTTGGTGGTTAACTGTGCTGTGTGTGTAGTGGTTGGTGGTTAACTGTGCTGTGTGTGCAGTGGTTGGTGGTTAACTGTGCTGTTTGTGCAGTGGTTGGTGGTTAACTGTGCTGCGTGTGCTGTGGTTGATAGTTAAGTGTGCTGTGTGTGCAGTGGTTGGTGGTTAACTGTGCTGTGTGTGCAGTGGTTGGTAGTTAATTGTGCTGCGTGTGTAGTGGTTGGTGGTTAACTGTGCTGTGTGTGCAGTGGTTGGTGGTTAACAGTGCTGTGTGTGTAGTGGTTGATAGTTAACTGTGCTGTGTGTGCAGTGGTTGGTAGTTAATTGTGCTGCGTGTGTAGTGGTTGGTGGTTAACAGTGCTGTGTGTGCAGTGGTTGATAGTTAACTGTGCTGTTTGTACCATGCTCGGTGGTTAACAGTGGGTAATAACGGATGGGTGTCAGCTTCTGAACTGTTGCACCACATTTCTGTTCTGTAAAGTGAAGTGGCTAAACCTTGAAAATGCACAACCTACAAATAAAGTGTATGAATTTCCCATAAATCCCATATATCTACTGATTTTGTTCACACGAACACTTTCTTTTTCTCTCTTTTCTTGACCCAGGTTGGTCACACTGCCAGAATCCATCCACCTAACTCACAAAACACAGAGCTTTGCAATCACTCTTTTGCCCTCTGAGTGCCAAAGTAAAGGGAACACCAGGCGCTCTCTCTTTCTCCCTCTCTTTTCCTCCAAGAGACACCCCCACACCACCCGCCCCCCGCCCCCGACCGACTCCCGGGTTGTAAATGAAGCAGAGGGAAAGGGCAGTTGCGTAACTCTCGGTTAGGTTTGACCTTTATGTGCAAGTTCAGCTGAATGGGGAACTCAGCCAGTGTCACAGTCTCCTAATGACACCGGTGGTGTGCAGCATTCATCAAATAGACCGCTTTGCCTCCACGCTGCAATATTCTCAATGCACTACTGTGAGTGTGAGAGCACACAGCTAAACACGGACAGACGGGGAGTCCCACGCCAGGACACATAAATACTCAGATATATCACACGACTCTCAGAGGACATTTATAAACTGTGACAATGCATAAGCCACTCTGACTTAGTCAGAATGCAGACCCACAGTCTATAGAAATACAGTGTGTGGTACAGTGTGTATAACTGGGCTTGTATAAGCCAAAAAGGGGGAAGGAGGGCACAGTTTTTGCGTGGTCCTAAAGACATACACTGTGAAAACATACACTTTAAAAGAGATTAAAAAAAACAAAAAAAAAAACATACACAATAAAAACGGGCATCCCTACTGGTTATACAGGAAGCTACACTGTAGTAGAAATGGGCTTGAAGAAAAGTGTGGCTACATCCAACATCAAAACCCATTGGTGACATATTCTGAATTTTAGGTCCATGTGAGATTAATCACACATCTGTTCATGATTCCGCCTTTTCTCAAGTCACCGTTGTGTTTAGAGGTTTGGTATTTTCTGCATTATCATGTGAGAGTATGTTTTTGTTCCTTCTGTTGTACAGCTGTAAGCAGCAGTCCTGGAGAGTCACACTGTTCAGTTTCCGTCTCTAATCTAACACACCTGACACGGCTAATCAAACTCTCATCTTAGCAGCCTTGATTAGCAGGATCAGGGTGGGTGTATGAGTCTGTTTTCCCTGCAGCTGTTAACGGCCAGGGGTAACCCCCCCCCCCTCCACTTTGCACCTCATACTTGACCCCTCTTCAGAGTGTTGCGTTAAAGATCTTTCATTAAAGCAGGAAGCTTTATTTAATATTTTCATTTTTCAAAGACAAGCGGCTGATATGAGTCAAATACATGGAATTCAGATGTGATGCTGACATCTTCTGACGTCTTCTTCTATGTCAGGATTGTCTTTAGTACTTTAGTACTTTAGTACTTTAGTACTTGTTGCAGTGTAGAGCAGCATGTGTCTGTCAGAGTGTTTTAATGCCATTTTTTTTTTTTTTCTTTTGGGTTCCACTTTACAATAAGACTAGGGTTTATGAATGGTTTATAATTTATTTATTAATTAGGTTGTGTACACTTTATAAATCATTAAGAAGATGTTATAACACATCAGATAAAAAGCGGAACAGTGACCTGTTGCTTGCCAAATAGTGATCCCACATTTGTCCGTACTGTTAAGCCTCCCATCTCATTGGTTACTTAACTTACTTTGTCTTCTCCATCAGCCAGCATGTGTACCTGTCAGCCCCATCAGATATTTGTTAATAAGTTACTAGCATTTAAAAACCATCAGGATATCTTAATAGTCAAAAAGTTTCATTTGGCATATCAAATTATTGCATATCAAATTAACACGTCAAATGACCAGATTCATATGCTAAAGCTTTGGCAATATTATTTACCTTGACATTTTCAGCATGCTATCAGCAGCTGTCCTCATTATTATCACAGGTGTTGATATGACATATGCTATCAGGTTGTTATGCACACTGGATATTAAAATGGTGTATTGTGATGTGTGTTGGGGGTAGATGGACGGCGCTTCCCAGCATGACTTGGGGCAATGGGCTGTTGTTTAGCCCCAGTTTGTTATTGTTCAGCGTGTGTTTCCCATTGTGTCTAGTAGAAATGCATGTGTATTGTTTATCATGTAGTCTTTGTGTTGTGTTGTTAATTCTTGTGATAGTTTCAGGCAGGAGGACCAGTTCTGATAGACATGGTTTGCCACTGCACCCAACCATAATTCTGTTGGTGGTTACATGGTAGTGGCATGTTAACAAATATCTGATGAAACTGACAGTTTAACATGGTGACTGATAAAGGGACAAAATAAACAAAGAAAAGCAACTAGCAAGATTTGAGATTTAACAGAATAGATAGATAAAAAGTGCAGAAGTAACTTGATCTTGCCAAATAGTGAGCCCGCATTGATGTATGAAAACTGTGTTACAACTAGTTTATAAGTGTTTATTAATGATTTCTGAAGTGTTTACAACCTAGTTAATAACCTAATTATGAACCATTTATAAATCCTTTCTAAAGTCTTATTGTAAAATGGTAGTTTTTTATGTTAGTATCCAAAGACAGGCGGATAATTTGATAAGGATGCTTTTCTCAAAGACATGTATTCACTGTTAAAGCTTTAGTACTTGTTGCAGTGTAGAGCAGCATGTGTCTGTCAGAGTGTTTTAATGCCATTTGTGACATTTGGCTGTCCATGTGTGAGAGATATCCCCACAGGCCTCAGAGTCAGTGTGGCTCTTCTGCTCAGTGCTTAACGAGTGCTGAATCCTGGCTCCACCATTAACGCCGTTCCCAAGGATCCTACAGATCATCATTATCCCCCCCCGGCCCCTCCCGCTCCTCACCACAGCCGTAATAAAGTGTGGAATCATTATTTTGCTCACAGATTTCTTGGCTGGAAAATTATGTCCTCGTCTGTATTGTTTTTCTTTCGGCTCCACTGATTGGCCACGCCAATGCTGTGTAAGAAGACTTAATCAGAGGATGGCTCTATTCACACTGCAATGTAAATGGGAACCAGAACCAATGCCTTGGTTTTTGAACATACTGTTCAACAGTGGAGAGGAGATAGGCTTGACCTTTGGGTCAAGATGTGTGTGACTGCATTGTGTATTTATGTCTCATTCATCTGTATATCACCCTGGTGATCGCAATGTTTTTTTTTGTTTTTGTTTTTTTTTTTTCATGTTGATATGTCCAATCACTCCCTTTCTCCTCTGGCAGATGTCTCTATGTGAATGAGGACAGTCTGTGTTTCCTATGCTTCCACTGCTATATACCCTCATATTTACACCCTACCATTAGTTTAGCATCATTGAGCGATGCAACACACTCTCGGCTACACACTCAGTTCTAGGAGCGTCTGACTGTCATTGGTCAGTGTAAGACCATTTGTTCATGAGAATTGGTTGAACCGTAGGAGTGAGCAATACACATCTGGTGTTACCTGTGAACAGTCACTGCATATTCTAATGTAACTTTGTCTCCTAGTGTTTGTCTACCATTCGCTTGTTATTCCCCCTCCCTGCTTCCAGGACACAAAACATCTTGCTGTCACAATGGTGGATGTCAGCATATTGGGGTTTAGGGGTAAAATGTATTTAATGAATGAAAAATGTCAACACATTGGAGTTTAGTATCATTTTAGTAGTCTCAGTGTGAGGAGTACAAGAGTCCCAGTGGTGAAGCAATAGGATAGGTTTTTATAAGGTTTTAGAAACCAGGGAGCTACATCAGCCTGGTGGCACAAAAGGAGGCTCCAGGATCCTATCTCCTTTCTAAGGTCCTCTGATGTGTTAATTCACTATACAAATTTCCATTTGGCCGGTAATTTCTTTGTTCTGGATTGGTATTTAAGGGAAAGAGTCAAAGTTGTGTTTTGAGCTTTTTCTGTATACAGAACTCCCCACATATCCTTGTGTGTAGTCACTCTTGCCAATTACGATAAATCTTTAACTTTTGGTTTTATTTTGTATTATTGTTACTTGCATTGCATCTTTATGGTTCTATTTCTAATCTGGTCTAGTATTTTTGGTTTGAATATTAACTGGCATTATAATAATGTTTTACTTGTTAATCCGTAGTATTGCCTCTTTTGAAATTACTAATTTCAGTCGTTACAAGGAGTTTGAGTATCAGGCAACAGGTACCCAGGATTAATTCTAGATCACAGCAGAGTTCGGTGATAGTCTAAAACACACGAGCTACTGACCGTGCTAGACTGATCACTTTAGTTATACTGAAAAGGTGATTCCCTTAGTCACTGAACTGAGCTAACATAGTTATACTGAACAGGTTATTCCCTCAGTCCCTAAACTAAGCTAACATAGTTATACTGAACAGGTTATTCTCTCAGTCCCTAAACTAAGCTAACATAGTTATACTGAACAGGTTATTCTCTCAGTCCTCAAACTAACTAACATAGTTATACTGAACAGGTTATTCCCTCAGTCCCTAAACTAAGCTAACATAGTTATACTGAACAGGTTATTCCCTCAGTCCTCAAACTAACTAACATAGTTATACTGAACAGGTTATTCTCTCAGTCCTCAAACTAACTAACATAGTTATACTGAACAGGTTATTCCCTCAGTCCCTAAACTAAGCTAACATAGTTATACTGAACAGGTTATTCTCTCAGTCCTCAAACTAACTAACATAGTTATACTGAACAGGTTATTCCCTCAGTCCCTAAACTAAGCTAACATAGTTATACTGAACAGGTTATTCCCTCAGTCCCTAAACTAAGCTAACATAGTTATACTGAACAGGTTATTCTCTCAGTCCCTAAACTAAGCTAACATAGTTATACTGAACAGGTTATTCTCTCAGTCCCTAGACTAAGCTAACATAGTTATACTGAACAGGTTATTCTCTCAGTCCCTAAACTAACTAACATAGTTATACTGAACAGGTTATTCTCTCAGTCCCTAAACTAAGCTAACATAGTTATACTGAACAGGTTATTCCCTCAGTCCCTAAACTAACTAACATAGTTATACTGAACAGGTTATTCTCTCAGTCCCTAAACTAAGCTAACATAGTTATACTGAACAGGTTATTCCCTCAGTCCCTAAACTAACATAGTTATACTGAACAGGTTATTCCCTCAGTCCCTAAACTAAGCTAACATAGTTATACTGAACAGGTTATTCCCTCGGTCCCTAAACTAAGCTAACATAGTTATACTGAACAGGTTATTCTCTCAGTCCCTAAACTAAGCTAACATAGTTATACTGAACAGGTTATTCTCTCAGTCCCTAAACTAAACTGATTGGTCGTCCTTCAGTCCCTGAACTAAACAGACTGCTGACAGGTTGTGTAAACACAGACAAGTCCTTGGAGAATAAGTAGTAAATTCAGAAAGAGGCATAACATTATCAATATCGCTTTGATAAATTTTAGCTGATAAATAATAATAAGCCCCAGACCAACACAACCACTGTTAGGGAGCACAGCCAGCCCCATTCCCCCATCCTGCTCTCCTTGGCCACAGACAGGGTGTCTGACAGTGTTCATTTTGGCAGGTGATTTTGATTTAGTCTCAGATTTAGACTTTTGACAAAAATACGTATTTGTTTTTGTCATATTTTAGTCATTTGATCATTATTAGTTTAGTCTAGTTGTAGTCAATGAGAACTAGTTTTGGTCAAATTTTAGTCAGATGAGGTCTGTGGTATTCTTTCCACCGATTTTGCACCCACATTGTTTGCAGTGTGTTTTATTTTCAGTTGTCTTATAGTTAAAATTTGTCAACAATCCGTTCTTTTTCTTCTTCCGAGAGTAGCCATGATTTGACTTGCCAAGTTAACGTTCGATTTCCAGAGGAGCTGAGGATACTGGCAGGCAGCACTACCACTATGTATCAACTAATCACAGCCAGGCAATACATCACTGAGCATATCTTGCAAATTGAGTGTATGCATGTAATTAGATGACAAAATATACGCCTATGAAGTGTTTGCTCATCAAGTTTTTGTTTTCAAAGGTGCATTTTTATTTAGTTATCATTCTGTTTTTGACGGCGAAATTAACACTGGCCTCTGACCTAGCCTAAGTTTAATGCTCAGTCGTAAGGTGCTCCTCTGCCCTTAGACTGGCAGGCACATTAAACATGGATCATTTTTCCACCATGTAGCTAGCATATGTCCATAATTCTGACAAAATGCAACACACGCCCACACATACACACACAGTCACACACGCACACACACACACACACACACACATAGTCACTCTGTCACAGCCTGCACCTTGGTTTGGACTTTTGTTCTGAAATGTCTTGTGCTGCTGTTCTGTGTCTGTCTCCGCCCCTCACCTGATCCTGTTTATTCTATTTACTAACCTCGTTTCAGCCTTGTTAATTTGTACCAATCACGTTTCCCCAGTTTAGTTCTCCTCTTGTATTTAAGCCCTTCTGTTTGACCTGTCCCTGGTCCATTGTTGTTTGTTTTCATTTGAAGACACTGTTTGGCTGCACTGTTTATATCCAGTTTTTGTTCCTGTTTGCACCTGTTTATTTATCTGCTTTTTGTAAAGTCAAGTCCTCCTTTTGTGTTACCACCATCACTGTGTCTTGCGTTTGGGTCCAGCTCCACTGCATGTCTCACACACACACACACACGTACGCACACAAGAGTGACTTTGCCCACAGGGAAGAGATCTTGTCCTGTTGGTTTTAATAAGAAACGCAGTGGTCCAGTGAGACATGTCCAGGACTGTGTCCACCCATGACAAAGCTTCATTTAACAGTGTCACTGCTGCTTGTTAGCTTGTATTTGGTTGATTACTAGTCAGTTAATATAATTCAGTGATCTGGAGGTTTGACCATACATATACTGATGGTAAAAATGAATCTGTACATTACTACAGCTTATCAGATGCATTCAGTGTGATCCTGAGTCCACAAAACAAAAAGCATGGAAAGAGATGCACGTGGCTAAAACACTTTCACTCAACTTTCACACTCAACACTTTCCTGTATACATATGTAACACATCCTTTAGGTTCATTCGGCCTGTATGGATCCGATCTGTATGCAAATAATCCACCTGACAAACTCCATCTACCTGCAGGGTGACAGATATCCGCCCACTCCTGATGAACCTGTCCAGGAGCGAGGCGCTCTCAGGCCAGCCAGGATGAGGCTGCAGAGACCAGGTAGGCTGCAAGCGTGGGCAGCATGAAGGAAAGGAGAACGAGAGAGTACAAACTCTGTATGTGTGTGTGTGTGCGCATGTCTGTGTATGTGCATGTGTACACGTCCGTGTGTGTGTGTGTGTGTGTGTGTGTGTGTGTGTGTGTAAATGTGGGTACTGGGAAGCATGGATTTTATGAACAGTAACCAAGATGAGACGATGCTTTAAATAGCCTCCCTTCTTCCGCTTGTGCTGCCTCCCTACCCCATCCCCCTGACACACACACACACACACACACACACGCACAGACACACACATCTACACGTGCACACACACATATACATACATACACACATTCATTCACACACACCCACAGAACTCTGCTGATAACAGTGATTATTGTTGAGGTGAGTATGGGGGTGGAACAGGAGACAGAGAGAGAGAGGGAGAGAGACATTAGCATCTGTTCTGCTCAGGCTGGTTTGGCGTCTCATGGACCTGCTCGTAAAGCAGCCAGGTGATTGCAAAATGACCACCTGCTGCACGCACACACCCACATACACACACACACACACACACACACACACACACACACACAAATGCACGGACACACACACACACACACACACACACAAATCGTAGTACTAAATCTGCATTTGCTCATCAAGTCCAATCCAGACTGTACTGGGGTCTGTGTCTGAACAGTTAAAGACCACTCAGCCACAGGTCCTCCTTATTACCACACTTACAGTCACTCAGAGCCAGCAGTTTATTTCTTTAGTTTAATCCGGTATCTCACCACTGAATATGCAGTTTAAAATGAGCTGGGACTTTTCTCATGCTCTCTCCCACAGCACATTGGTCACACAGAAATGCTACGATTGTGGATGAAAAGAGAGAGAGAGAGAGGAAAGAAAAAAATGAAAACCGACCTTTTTCCTTAACAAAAGCGAGAAGCCACAAAGTAACGCTCTAGCAGGATTTAGTGATGTTAAGACGTTCATGGGAGATGCCTTAACGCCTCATTATCTCTCTGCTCTCCTGACAGCCCACCTGCTAATTAATTTAAGGATATTAATATATCTCCATATAGGAAAAATGAGCCGGGAAGGAAGAAAGAGCGTAGAAGGGGATGAAAGGAAAGAGAGAAAGAGTAGGAGGGAGAGAGCGGTAACCTCTGGGGTGCCATGGCTAGAGGCAACCTTTCCTCCAGGCATACCATCCACAGTGCATCTGATAGTAATTAGCCATAATTATATACTCTAAAGGAAGCCGTCCCTGTTAGTCCTGGATATGTGGGACGTTTATGAGAGAGTGCAGAACGTAAATGAACAGATAAGTAAAAGGCAAAAAAACCATAAACACTCTAAATGAAGATTTATCTGAGTGTGCACTGAAAGATGGATCTGTTCAGACCTGGGCTTGTTACCAAGGTGATCATTCAGATTCTGAAACTCAGAACTCAATCTCACCTGTTTATGCCAAGAGGCCTTAGAGAAAGTCTCACTTCCCATTTCTTTTCCTATAAATGAAGGGTGAATGTACTGCAGAAAAAAAGGAGAGAGACAGAAATCATTAATTAAGCCCCTTTTGTCATACATCAGCCCACACCTCTATTTTAATCAATCGTGTAAACAGATTTTCAGCTGCTTGTCTTGCTTTTTTATTCTGGATTTAAGGTCTCATCATGAACATGCTAGTGTTGTGCTGTGTTATTAGCCCTGGGCTTTTTCCCTGTCTTATTCACTATGAAATTACAGTGAAATCTGCTCCTTGGCCACATTAACCGCCTCTACCAGTTTGGAATGTCCAGTTATGTCCAGTTATCTCTTAAGCCTCCTCTTCACATGGCAGATTTCACTTTCAAGACAATTCCCACTGTCAAGACACACACTTCCTCTGTCAAGTGAGTCATAATAACTCTCCGTTTTCACACACTAACAGGTGTATAGCAGTGTCGCAACACATAACACACTCAGACGTTACCCACAGGTAACCAGGTGACAGAGTGAGAGTTTATCCACAGATAACCAGGTGACCAAGTGAGAGTTTATCCACAGGTAACCAGGAGACCAAGTGAAAGTGTATCCACAGGTAACCAGGAGACTGACTGAGAGTGATGACCACTGAGCTGTAGAGGAACTCACTTGCCTGTCAAACACCATTAGCACAAGACGGTGCGTATGGACACATGACATGTTTTTACTTTACATTCCTCTAAAGATCTCTATCAAGCACTGGCTTCTACCCAATCATAAACTGTGTGTGTGTGTGTGTGTGTGTGTGTGTGTGTCTGTGTGTGTGTGTGTCTGTGTGTGTGTGAGTATGTGTGCCTTAAAGTTTACTGATATCTCTCTTAATTCTGCTCTTCGAAGGAGAAAGAAACACACTGATTTGGGTAGACAAAGACATCACGTATTCCTTTACTGTCTCCTTTAGCATATATCAAAGACTGGCAGAAAACAAAGGGAAACACAGATCCACGACAAGCATTGAGTGTGACAAAATTGATGTGATCCTCGCCAAATGCACGGTGGGAACCTCGAACACTTTCCTCAGCTACGGGGCATACAACAGAGATGATTAATGTGTCACTTCAGACTGAAAACAGGAAGCATTCAACGACGACAACAACAACAACAGCAAAAACAAGGAGAACCCATAAAATAGTACGATGCAGAAACATTGATAATGTTGTGCTTTTTCCAGTGTAGCACAAAACAAACAAAAAGAAAAAGAAAAGTAAAGATGAAGACATTGAAATGGAGCTGCGAGGCCCTGCGAGGGGGAAACAGAGGGAAGGCAGGAACGCCTCATCACTGTTGTTACAGCTCTAAGAGAGAACAGCATTTCTGGAACAACTTGCGGGAATAACTTGCTAGATAAACACTGAAGTGTAATTGCCAGCTTGGTCCAGGCTGACTTACTACATAATTCATATGGGGGCATCTAGCCTGTCTCCATGCAAGTGTGGCAGGACAAGGTTAGCAGCTAACACTAACGCCGTTGAACATTTTGAATGTCTGCAGCAGATCTGGAAACTATCAAAAAAAGTGAGTTTTATGTAGCATTAAACTCAGCCCAGTTATTGAGATGTTGGAGACTATGGAGCTCTTTTCCACTAGGACAGTGCTGGTGCCTGTGCCGGTGTGGAGCTCGTGCCTTTTGAGAACCAGCCCACATTTCCACAGGTTTGGGAACTGAATGCTACGTAGCGAGAGTTTGGGTAATTTCCATGGGAAAAAAAAATAAAAAATAGTGAGCAGAACGCATCTGCTTGCTTTTTTATAAATCTACTTTTACTCTTGGCTTCCACGCAGTGAAACACCTCACAAATGTTGCCCTAAAACATTTTGTTCTGGGGGTGAAATCCATGAAAATAATAAGCCTATCACCTAGCTCAAAAGTTTAAATGAATGTTGAAGGTTTGCAGTGGTCTATTTGCACCAGCCAGAGCTGAGAGAGAGAGTCTTTTCTACTGCTCTGGGTCCGACTACGTTCATGTAACATGTAAACAAAAGCCCGTGTTGATGTAGACACAAATTGTTGCCCATACATCTTTTAATCATATATATATTTTCATGCTACAAACAGCCTTTAGCCTACCGCTATCTTGGTCAGACTTTTTTGTTACTCCCGCCTCCCTAGAGAACGTCACATACCAAACACATCAAACGCTGAACTGATTGGTTCTCATGTGGTTTTTATTTGTATAGCCACTGACGTCAGCGGTCCAACTTTTAGGACAAGCAATTCTGCAGTGCCGTGCCGCTGCCAGCTTTTTGGCACCCGCACCAGTATTTTTTCATTGGAAAAGTGTGGCTCTGGTGCTCGATTAGGCACCGGTACTGGCACCGCGTCAGTGGAAAAGGGGTATCTGAGAGCAGAAACAAGAGAAAAACATTCGCTGGCATGTCTCCTGTCCTTATTCACTGGCATGTCTCTTGTCCTCGGGGGTGTTCCAGAAAGTGGGCTTAGTTAAAACTCAGGGTTAGTTAACTCAGAGTAAGTAGTAAACCTCCTAATAGAAGAGCCGATCGGCTTCATTCTCCTAGCAAAACAAAGTCATAGGGCTCTTCTATTAGGAGGTTTACTAACTCAGAGTTTTCACTAAACCCGCTCTCTGGAATACCCCCCTCTTCTCTTCTGTTTAAATATCCACGCTCCATTTTTAGGTTTAAAGCATATCATACACACACACACACACACTCACACTCACACACACACACACACACACACATTATTCTACAAGTTAAATGAAATGATTGTTACATCCTTTTCTATGTCCTAATTTCCTTGTTTCTCTGTTCAAGCATTTGGAACATGTATGAAAGAGCATAAAATACAGGAGGAAAAATAAAAGAATTAAATATCATGAAAAGTGAGAAATCTCCTTGATGGAGCTGAACATCCTTCACTGAATAAGTCCATAAAACCCCAGGGTCTCTTCCTCTGTTTGTGCTTATATTCATTAAAAATGCCCAGTTTTGACCTGTACTGAGTGTGTCCCTGCCACAGGTCAGACTGGGGCTGCAGCAAGATTTGGGATGACGTTGTTATTATTTTAGCTCAAACAAGCATTAGGGTGCAGAACACTGAAAGCAGGAATGGAGAGTAGAGCATGTGTCTGTAACTGTGTGTGTGTGTGCGTGTGCGTGTGTGTGTGTGTGTGTGCGTGTCTGTGTGTTGTGCGAGAAAAGCATATGTTTACTGTCTCACACACCAGCGCTCTCGCTGTGTGTGGGGCACCTCCAGTGTCGGAGGGGTCAAAGGAGGAGCTGTTGGGTCCGGCAGCTGATGGGAGCCTGAAAGAGAGACTATATCACCCCGGTTCTGCACTGCTCTGATTCTGCAGGAGGAGAGACATGGAAAGAGAAATAAAGAGAGATAAAAAGAGAAGTCAGTGGGCGTGTGTGAGAGTGAGAGTCTGAGCAGTGTGAAGTTTGGAAAAAAAAAAAAGGATGATGTGAATGTTCTTCTAAAGGTGAGGAAGGGGGGGGGGGCTGAATAGCTGATGGAGACATGCAGTTGTGACACCCCAGTTTTGATAGAGACCTTTAGAGTTTACATTTTGCATGTTACAGCATTAGTCCACGTGCTGATGGATCCAGGTTGAAAAGCCCTTTCCTTCAGCCATACCCATGTTACACACTTATGTCCTATCATATATACACGATGCACATACTTCAAAGCACATATGCATTTACACAACATGACCAAATACAGCCAAAGTGAAGATAGCACAGTTGTGTCATTATCTGGCTATGGTCTGTATGCAGGTGCACCTTTGAATGTGGCTGTACATTTACATGTCTGTGTATTTGATTTGATGTTTGACACTTGGACATTGGACTGCATGATTGTGCAACTCTGGTAACAGCATAAATCACAGAAAAATTTTAAACCAATTGTCGTGTGTTTTTCAGCAGAGTTCCCCTGTTAATTATAGATTAAAGAATTTATATTGTCTGAAGTTAAGAACATTTAACGTAGCCAACATCCAGCAATAAAATTTATGTTTATGTTACTTTATGGGATACACACGTTTAGGACTGTGGGTAAAATAAAATAAGATAAAAATATGTGGGGAAGTTCAAAGGATTTCTCATTTTTATTGGAAGGCTACACGTGTGTGTGTGTGTGTGTGTGTGTGTGTGTGTGTGTGTGTGTGTTGTGGTATATGTTCATGACACCAGATGATCATTTTAACTCGAAACACGTCCGAAGGAGAGAGGAAAACCCGTCAGATTTTTTACATCTGCAGTTTCTGTAAAACAAGACACCAGTCTGTAATGAGTACTGATCAACAGCCGTGTTACCAATCTTCTCACCCTCATACAATGACAAACATGTAAACAATGATAAACAATACCACATTTAATTGTCTCCTGTCAAGACCAGTCCTCACTCATACAGCTAGATTTCAAATAAGGTCTAGAAAACACGTCTTCATTGTTTGTTTCATATCATTCTCTCCGATAATTTATTCCACTCTGTGACAAACACTCTAAATGTGATCCCTGTTTTCTACAAGAAAGGCTTAAATTGCAGCTTTGATTTGTTCAATAACATAACATCAAGGCAATATGTGTAAAATCAATACATGCTCCTTGCAGCAAATTGAACACTGTTATTGTATCAGTGGCAGTGGCATGTGGCCTCAGGAGAGGTCTGAAATGGTTAAGACTATGAAATGTTTAAGGCTCTGGAAACCACACGTTGTGCAACAAAGTGAAACTTTTAAAAGAAACAGAAGTAACATAATGGCTGCACTGTGGCATCTTTGTCCTTATGAAAACATTACTGAGTAGCAGATTTCTTCCCCAGCTCTGGTCACACACTTTTAACCCTTTTAACCCTATTCTCAGTCTCTAAACATAACAGAGGAGGACCATGTCTTCTGTGGATTTGTTTTAGACCAAACGGCTGTTTGATGAGACCATAAAACAACCCTCCGCAGTGGATAAATGAAAATTAATGTGAAGAAGGCTGAATTAGGAGTGAAGTGAGACCGTAAGCAGAAACATTGCAACTTCAGGGCTGTTTTCCTACAGTTATTTGACTGTTACAGCTCTCTCTGATGACATAAGTGAAAGTTCAAGTTTCTGGACAGGTTCATGCAGTAGGCTAATGTTAATTGAGTCCTGAATTAGTAGAAATTACACTATTTCAATACCTTTCCTACTGCAATTAATTACTAAGAATTAAAAAGAAGTGGCCACTTTTTTTTTTCTTCACAGTTATATGAAAAGACTTGAGATTATCTTTTCTTATAAAACAGAAACAAGCCTTTCCTTCAGTTTTCCTTTCCTTGTCCTACATGGAAAGAGCAAATAAACTAAAGATTCATTTAGGAACCAACACGATAAGCACCCAAACATGCAACTCTGAAGGCATCACAAATGCTCTTCTCTAAAAATCATCTACTCTGTTAGAAACTCTGTTTGTAACAATAACAATATTACCTACATTAAAATAATTTCAAGTCTGTCTCAGTGGTTTAAATGAACCGAAGACCATCAGCCTTAGTCAGAGAGGGGCACACTGCAGCCCTCTCTCACTGTAACAAAGCAATCTGTTCATCATATGTGTTCTGTGGAAGTTACCAAACCGTGTAAGTTAACACTTTCTATCACAGACAGGTGCTCCCATACTCTACCTCCTCCCCACGGCTTCCCACCAGTCTATACATCTCTCCCCAAACTACCTTCAATTTATCTGTCACACATAGCTGATTACCATCTCTGTAACAACCATGTGACATCACCCCCCCCCCCCACACACACACACACACCATACACACACACACACACCATACACACTTTCCCCCGACTCACCACCAAAGTGCATATGTCCCACTGGCACAGTGGTTTAATCTGTCACAGACTGCTACATATACACACACACACACACACACACACCTTTCCACAGATTTGAGTGACAGGCATAGCACTTTGTCAGCACTGCACACTGTTCTCTCTGATTGCCAAGGGGGGGAGGTGAGTGGGTGGGTGGGGGTGGGGGTCGGGGGGCGGGGGGGGTGGTGTTCCAAACTTGACATGTAGTGAGTGAAAAAGAGGTGAGGGAAGAATAAAGGAGAGGATTAATCAACTTCAGGGAGTTGAGGAAGAGGCAGAAAGACGGAAAGAGAAAGAAAATTTCTTCCCTTAGAGGTTTGTAAATCAAACTTGTCAGAAAAAAACGTACATGTACTTTCCAGAAGAGTGGCTTTTTTGCCCGGTGGAACAAGGGTGTCATCTGAGCATCTCTTTTCAAAAAGCTTTCAAGTATCCTTACTATTAATCTAATATAATTTCAAAGAAAGACAGGGAGAAATCTCTCATCATCTTTTATGTCTGTCAGTATTCTAAGTCTATATAGTTTCTCTCAGGTTATATGCAAAAAAAAAAAAGGACAAAAAAAGCAGAAGAAGGAGAAGAAGAAGAAAAACATACACATTTGATGAGTTTAATTATGATTCAACAAACGGAAGTAAGATTATCACATTTAATTCCTTTGATAATTTCATGACAAACACTTAAATTTGAGACAGATTTTCAACAAATTCACGTATAAAAAAAAAAAACATGGCAATGACAAAGTGTAAGGCAGAAACAGCCCAGTTTCCAGAAGCCAATATCGGAATGAAGGGACGGCTCAGTCACCCATCTGCTAAATATGATTTTAACCAAGGCTTTTATTCAAAACTAGAGTTTAAATGTAGATAAAAACAAAGCACGCCCAACGCAGATAGACTTTAGTATATGAACAGGCAACATTAGTAAATCAGTAAGTCACTTTCATTCATTGCTTTCACATGTAGTCCAATTGTTAAACTTTAACTAGTAAAAACAGCACAGATGATGGAAATCCTAATTTAGTTCCACTGAGTCAGCTCCAGTCGGAGAAGAAAGGCACCAGTAAGACCAGGCCCTCTTCTCCACACATATGGACATGACCACTCACGTTTGTAGAGACCCAGTATTTACATAGAATGTAGGTAGCATAGTAAATTAGCAACCACAGTAATTTCTCTGAGCCAATGAACAATTACGGAAATCCTGTAACGGAGTACTTAATATGATTTTAAAAGTCGTAATACTGAAATGCATATTGTGTTTAAAGTGAAAACAGCAAGGATACATGGTCTTTTTTATTTACTCATGTGCCAAGAATTACAATAATTAGTAGCTGTTTTAGCAGCCAGGGTCCTTTCTGTGTGGAGTTTGCATGTTCTGTCTGTGTCTGCGTAGGTTTCCTCCAGGAGCTCCGGTTTCCTCCCACAGTCCAAAGACATGCAAGTTAGGTGAACTGGAGATGCTAAATTGCCCCGGGTATGAACATGAATGTGTTTGTCTGTGTGTCTGCCCTGCGATGGACTGGCAACCTGTCCAGGGTGTTTCACTGCCTTTTGCCCTGTGAGCGCCTTAGATAGTGAGTGAGTAGCTGTTTTAAACATTTGTAATTATATAGTGTAATGATCCTCTGAGGCAATACTTTGGGGGTACTTTGTGTTTAGAGTCTGTGGTCCATTTGAGACAGTTATTACATTTTCCATGTCTATAATTTTTAGAGTATATCTTGTAATTTTACGCGAAATGAGAAGTATATTCAACTGAATGATAAATACTAATATGTATGTGTTCTAATATATTACACTTACTGTGGACACCTCCAAAGAAGTGGATGACCTGTACACCACCACAGAAATCAATTAAATCAACTCTCAGTAAGCTCCAGAGGGCCAATGAAGAAAGGGAATCACTCACTAATGTGGGAAGAAGAGAAACACATGTTTCATTTCTGATAAAGAGCGATTGCTGAATTACAGAAACATATATATGCATGAGGATGAAAGTCCTGAGCATACATTAGTCAAAATAGCACATTTTCAGGCAAACCAACAAACAAAGAAACAAACAAATAAAAAGAAAGAAAGAAAATACTGCAATGATCCTTCCACTAGGGAAACATGGGACTCTGGGTTGTATTTTAAAAAGAATTTAAGAATTTACCTTACCTAATTTACCTGACCTAATTTTATAAATTAGCATAATTTACCTAAACTAACAGGGATCAGACAAAATAACGGAAACCCTATTCTCCAGAGAAACAAAATCACAATTCCAAAGGCAGTTGCACAGTTATGTTTAGTTGTGGATTCCTGGTCTGCCTTTTTATCCCACAATAATGTGATTCTGATTACTGCCACTAGATCTGGTTCAAACAGAGGAATTATGTCTTATTGTCTCTGTTAAATGAGCAGATGTTGTCTGCCTAGAGGTGACGTGATCATACCCCCTTCTTTTTTCCTCTCTGAGGGCTTTCAAAAATAACTCAACGTCATCTTGACATCAGGTTTAGCTAATGAGAATCAAGTCACTGAGTGAAAAAGAAAAAGGAAAACAAAAACCCCATGAAATTAACAATCATTCCTGGTTTCACTTTGTTCCCTGTAGCCTAGAAGGGCTGATATTTCACAAGGTGTGAATGCATCTTTTTAACCATCTTTAATCCATTCCCTGATCACAGTTAAAACCCTGTTGGCACATTGTCTTGATCTTACAACGCGTCTCACAATAGCAGCCTATATCATGCCAGGAGCCGGAAATCGTACTGTATGTTTTTCTCAGTGGTAGCAAACATCTGTCAGCTGTGTGACATCACTGTTGGATGAATAGAACAGGAAATAGTGAATGGTGGCATTCTGAAGGACTCGTGCAAACAGGCAATCAACAGATGACGTATGATGGTGCTTTGTGCTGTGTGTTTAAGCTTCTGGAGGCTGTGGCATATTTTTCAACACAAACATACATTTTGTCCAGTATATTTTTGGTTGTTTAAGCTGTACTCATTGTTTTTATAATGTAAATGCAGTTTTGAAAAATGCACTTGATCAGTTAATAAAAACAAGAACACTTAAAGTTGTATTTGAGGCATTCAGTGCAGGCAAACAAAACAGCTTTGAAGAGGAGAGTGGAGTGGATTTCCTTCTAAATTACAACAAGATTTGTTTCAGCAGTATTTTATAATGTGTTTAAGAAGATTTCTGTATGTCCGAGCTGTGTTTCTATCTTCTCTGATCTCCCACATCTGATCTCTGACTTTTACAAAGTTGTTGGAGTCTGAATACACTGCCTGCTAAACACAGAAAGGATATGTGTATCTGTGTATGTGTGTAACTGTGTATGTGTGTGTGTTTGAGAGAGAGTGCCCGTGTGTATAGAATGATGCTATTGACAGAGTACCATGTTACTTAAGCACAGCTTTAGGACACTTTAACACAGAAGGAACATGAGAACAGAGCTCACATTGATTAGGGGAATCCTTCAGAACTGAGAACAAGTGTGCACATGTCAACACACACACACACACACACACACACACACACACATTAATGAGCTCTATTCCAATCGGATAAGGCCAGCAAAATAATGAGAAACTGAGTGAATCTGAAGTTCCGGAGAAGAGGCAATGAACAGAGCATCGGAGTGGAGTGGATAGGGGAGGAGAGGAAGAAATGATGAAGAGACAAAAGGAGAGGAGTAGACTGGGGTTGGGGGACAGAGCAGAAGAGATGACAGAGAAGAAGATATTTCATGTAGCCAACACTATCGCTGTCTAATGAGGGACAGCTATGAAAACTTTCAAAAGATCAAACATGTTTGAGAAGGACAGAGTAAAATGCTGAAAACTAGCCTGGAATGGAAGACAGGAGTACATTTGGCAGATTTGAGCATCTTTGCAGAGAACTGAGCATCAGAGAGGTAACAGTGGACTTGCTTCTTTGGGCAAAAGCCAGAGTTTTTATCAGAGTTTAACCCATCTCCAACAAAACTGGAGCCAAGCCCACAGGAGGGAAAAGCCAAATTACATTACAGCGAGGATTCATGAAGGAGTGCAAAAACACACTCCTAGACTCCTAGAAATCTTAATTAACACGTCAAATTAGGATGCCTTTAAATAAATAATAAAACATGCAGTGTATGTGGATTTAGTAATTTTGCACATGCAAACTAATTAGTTTGTGTGAAAAATATCTTTCCCAGAATATTGAATTTTGTATTTTGCTTCATCATTAGGATCAGTGATGGTTCAGATCACAGACAGACAGATTTATTTGCCCATGTAGTTCTATGAGCATTGTAACATTATATGGTATATAGTTTGCTCTGAGGAAAAAATGACCCTCTGTCTGAACACAGTGTGTGAACACATGACCCTGACTCTGAACACAGTGTGTTAATACATGACCCTCACTCTGAATGCAGTGTGTTTCTTCATGTCTGTGTGTTGGAACTTCCCTCAGTTCAAATGTCATGGTCTTTGTGAATCCTTTCAGGTGTTAAGCACCAGATGAGAGCAGCATGCGATTCAATATATTCAATAAGTGGTTCTAGAACACTCAACAAGGCATTTAGACAACTTAGTGAATTAAGACAATTTAGCACTTTCCTGTTCTAAGAAAGATGTGTAAATGCTTATAAACCACGCACACACACACACACACACACACACACACACACATTTTTCACATAATTTGAGATCCATCAGTCCTTACCTACACTGCTCTCACCATCTCACCATATGAATTCCTAACATTTCTGGAGTGTTGTGCAGTCATCCTGGAGAATGATAAGTGTCCAGGCAGGAATCCGAGGGAGCCATGCACTGTTGACCAGACCTGTCCAGAGAGGGCCCTGTTCTGGAGGTGACCCCAGGGGCACTGGGTGACTTATACATCCACTACTGACTCTGAAGAGCTCCTCCACAGACTAGTTCTGACTCCAGAGTGATCTATTTCTTTTCCTGGATCTGAAGAAAAGAAAAGTGAAGAACTGAAAGTTTTGCAATGTAATATGCACCCATTCATCTCTAACCTGGAATAACATGCAGTTACATACAGGCAACAAACCATCCGAGTCTCTGCAGTGGCCTGGAAAAGGAGCATTAGCCCTGGTCTAGTAAAATTATACTTAATTACATTGTTATATGCGAAACATGTCCAATGGCACAGGCTTACCATTGTTTTAGGAGCTTAGCAAAGATTACTTTTCATGTTTTTGAGACTTCACAGTCAGTCTTCAGGGCATAACATTGATCCATATCCTTCATCTAAGTGGACAAGAGCGAAGGTCAGTAGACATGCTTCATTTCTGCTGCTTTTGCTGATGTATGAAAACCAATCTATGATGGTCTTCCTGTCCTACAGTTTTTCCCAGTGAATCTTGAATCAGACAGTGGTACTCATAAAAGGACCACTTAGCATTTTTACTGAAATGATGACTCTTTGCTGAATCTGTTGCAGTGTGCTAAAGAGGGATTTGGAGGACTAGTTTGATGGCACTGAGGTAAACTCTCCCAAAATCCTGGTTTCATCCATTTTACTAAATGTTGGTCCTCTCTCATTGCTGAAGGATTTAGAAATAAAGCCGATGAAACTTGGGACTGTGCAGAGTGAGACCAAAATTCCTCTGAGCCTCACGTGTATGGGCTACTATTGGATGTTCTCCTCCTACAGAAGCATGTACACTTAATTTACTGTAATATTCAGATCACTTCTTTCTCCTGCTTCTCTCTTATTATTCATAGAAAAGGCAAGTATAAATAGTTTCACTTTACAATAAGACTACCCTTTTAAAGGATTCATAAATGGCTTACAATTAAGTCATTAATTAGGTTGTAAACACTTTATAAATGATTAATAAACAATTATAAACAAGTTGTAACACAGTTTTCATACATCAATGTGGGCTCACTATTTGGCAAGCTCAAGTTACTGCTGCACTTTTCATCGATCTGTTCTGTTAAATCTCAGATCTTGCTAGTTGCTTAGCTTACTTTATGTTGTCCCTTTATCAGTGAGCATGTTAAACTGTCAGCTTCATCTCATTTCTATAACCATTTATTTATTAGTCACTAACATTTATAACTGCCGAAAGGGAGCCTTATTGTAAAGTGTAAAATGCAAGACCATCTATTGATGAATTACTATCATTTATAGCTGGAGAAGGGAGCCGTACTGAAAAGTGTAAAATGCATCACCATCTATAGATGATTTACTAACACTTATATCTGCCAAAAGGGAGCTTTATTGTAAAGTGTAAAACACATTACTATGCACTAATCAGTTGCTGGGTTTTCTCTAGTGTGATAACACTACCTTTTATTTTGCAACAGCGCAAACCAGGAAGTAACATACTTAACATGCTGAGACTGTAGGAGGGAAGAACACCATTCATGCAGACAATTACATTTACGGTACACAGATGACATCACAAGAATGAACGACATAACACAAAGACTACATGATGAACAATACACAGACATTTCTACCAGCCACAATGGGAAACATAAACTAAACAATAGCAAACTGGGGTTAAAGAACAGTTCAGTGCCCCAAGGCATGCTGGGAAGCTCCACTCATCTACCCCCAACATGCATCACAATATACCACTTTAATACGATAGCATATGTCATATCAAAACCCGTGATAATAATGAGGGTGGCTGCTGATAGCATACTGAAAACGTCGAGGTAAATAATATTGCCAAAGCCTTAGTATATGAATCTGGCAATTTGATATGAAAATTTGATGTGCA